>NC_059390.1:1942500-2065000 GCF_019703515.2 Myxocyprinus asiaticus
GACTCTATTGATTTAACAGATCACCCTGATCATAGATTTAACGACTCGCAGCATGAGCTGATGCAGGAGGGCTGCTAAAATAACATTAATCATCTAATGGATTGCTTATTTTGCTTTTATCAATATAGAATTGTATGTAAGAGTTGTATGTATGCGCTAAAAATATTTTGGACACTTACGCCATGCCTGAAAATGTCATAATGTAAAGAAAGATAATCTCATCTTTAATCTGATAATAGATGCAATAATAAAACTCAACCTTTCAGCTCTTACAGAAATAAAAAAAGAGCAACTTTTTTGATCTTCCTAATATACGGCTGTATTAAAGTACAGCCAATTTCTCTTCTTAATGAAGTCGTTTGGGAGGAAAGATTGTTTTTATTGAGTTCAAATGTCAGGCTCTGGGTTGCCATGGAAATTAATGCACCATCCGTGTGTGTCTAAGTATTTCAATTTATAAGTGCTAATATATTCTGATTTATAATGCATGCGATTCATAACGAGCTCTGAAAAGTGTAATCAAAGTTTAAAGAGATTTAAGTTTTTATTGTCTGTAATCCCAGCAGATTTTGTGAGATTATGTGGGCAGTGTTGAGGTTAGATTAGAGATTATCCCAGTCTGCTGTGTAATCCAGCTCTGTTTAATAACATTTCATATTGAGATCAGGGGAAACACGCGACTCTGCTCAGTAATGGGATGTTAGGACTCATCCAGATCGCCTCTGGCTAATTTGTGAACAGCAAACTACCACACCACTCCTGTTTCATTTGTTGAGTCATTCACTGTTTGAAAACTATGTGACATTAGCAGCACAGGAATGACACACTTCACCTTTAATATAAGTGTTTTTAACAAAAAGCTTCATTTTTCTTCTTTGAAACCCTCTGGAACTCTTGCCCCATAGACTTCTATTGTAAATGCACAACTGTAAACTACATTTTTATTTGCATTACGAAATCAACATTGTTTTTCTTTGTAGGAAAACACTTCATTTCACAGATGTGGTACAAAGAGCTTAGCTTGTTTTGAACCCGGAAAAATGCTTTTAAAAAAATGCAGTTTAGGATTTGTTGTGGGGCCCCCCTGGACCTGTGGGCCCCTAGAATCATTAACACCTTTCACCCCTCTAGCTACAGCCCTGTGTGTGTGTGTATGTGTGTGTGGACCCCTCTCTCTCTGCAGAGTGTGTTTTAAAGTCTCAGTTTGACTTGGTTTTTCTGGATCAGTGGAAAACAGCAGATTTGAGAGCAAACGCAGTGAAATATGCAAAGCAAGAGCCGCCTCGTGGTTTTAATATTTGAACTGCTTAGAGGGTTTTTTTTCAATCACACACACACCTACACACACTTGCACATACACACACACACACACACACACACACCCACACACACACCCACACACACACACACCCACACACGCACCCACACACAGCTCCTTTCCGAAGTTCCAATTATTCAAAATCTGGCATTGTACCGACATGCTCCAAGGCCTGCAGTTGTTTTTTTTTTTGGCTGAATAAAAGTTTGGAGGAGGGTCTTATTTCATATTGAAAGGTTTTCCCCTTCCTATCTTTAACTAAGTAACTTTAACAACAAGAGAAATCAAAGCGGTGTGTATGTGTGTGCATTCAGCTTGAAGTGTAATTTGATTTTCTTTGCATTTATTCTGCCAGTTGTTTCTGTAGTCGCTATACGGCGGATGTCGGCGTCCCAGCATGATCAGCCAGGTAGCAGATACTCGTTTACAAGCACAAACAAATTACGTTAGACAGGCAAAATTAAGCAATTTATTTATCATTGCAAGCTTTGTACTGAATTATGCAAAACTATTAGCTCATGTTGCAAAGCTCTTCAACACTCTTGTATTACATTAATGAGATTTTGAGCTCAAAAAGACAAACACGGACACATACTGTGAATGTGTGCAAGATATGCAGAGAGAGAGAGAGAGAGAGAGAGAGAGAGAGAGGCTTGATTAATTTACTTTATATAGCAGACAGATATTTCAGACTGTAAATTCTGTTTGGATATGCCATGTTTGGAGCCATTGGAAAATGCTGATAACACACACTTTTGGCTCCACATTATATTTTAAGGCTATCTCCGACTTGTTATTTTGTATTACAAGGAGACATGTGACCAATAATAGATCGTCACCAATTTAACTTTTGGCTCAATACAATCGTCTCGGTTACGTACGTAACCTTGGTTCCCTGAGGGGAACAAGACGCTACGTATGATTGTTATGGGACACTGTCCGAGTGTCATGTGGTCTGAAGCCCTTATACAATCACGACAATTTATTGACTGATGGTGCTTAAGCGATGCCCCCTAGGGAGCTACGTCACGGGCTCCATAAAGGCGCTAGCTTTCGCGCCATCGAGTCGGCAAAAGGCTCGAGCCTATGCAGCTGCTAGAGAGTATGGCCATCTACGCAGAGTCTCGTTCCCCTCAGGGAACCAAGTTTACGTACGTAACTGAGACATTCCCTTTCGTGGAACTCGAGCTGCGTATGATCACTCTGGAAACAAAATACATTCACGCCATGCAAACAGTAGCTGCCAACTGTCTAAGCCCGTGTGGCAAGCATATAGTGGTGCACAAGTGAGCATCTGAATAAAAGCAATTATGAATTTACTCCTGTTCCAACAGAGAGAACCTGGGAATCAGGAGTCAAACCCTTGTCTAGATTATAAAATCTAACGAACGTATGTGGAGAGGACTACTCTGCCGCCACACAAATGTCCTCCAAGGACGCACCTCTAGCCAAAGCCCATGAGGATGCCATGCTCCTCGTAGAATGGGCTCGAATATCCAAAGGCGAAGGTAAACCGCATGCTTCGTAAGCACTCGAAGTTGCATCAATAAGCCAATGAGACAGTCTTTGCTTGGACACCGAAACACCTCTGTTGCGGCCACCAAGGCACACAAACAACTGCTCTGACTTACGCCATTGGCTAGTATGGTCAACATAAACTCGCAGTGCCCGAACTGGGCAAAGCATATGTAACCTTTCATGCTCCTTCGACTCAAATGGGGGAGGAGAGAAAGCATGAAATATAATAGTCTGCAAGCGAAATGACGTAGAAATAACCTTGGCAAATAGCCCAAACAAGGCATTAATAAAACCTTTGAACACCCTGGCGCAAAATCCATACACAAGGGATTGACCAACAGGGCATGCAAATCACTGACTCTCTTAAACGATGCCAATGCCACTAGCAGTGCCGTTTTGAAAGTCAAAAACGTATCAGTAACTGTTGTCAAGGGCTCGAACGGAGCACCCGAGAGCGCATCTAAAACAACAGATAAATCCCAAAAAGGAACGCGGACGGGACGAAACAAGCCTGCGTATCCCACACATAAAGCGAGAGACAAGAGAATGGCTACCAATAGAGACTCCACTGATAAGCGCATGTTCAGCCACTATAGCGGCAACACAGACTTTAAGCATTGCCTGGGCATTCCTGCAAAAATTCTAGCACTGTACCGACAGTGCAGTGAACTGGATTTTCACTTTGCACTGTACACAAAGAAGCAACAATATGCCACTTAAACATATATAGCCTCTTCAGTGATGAAGCTCTAGCATTAAGAATGGTATTAACCACAGCGGGGGATAACCCATCATTCCAAAGAGCGCCCCGCTGAGGGGCCACACCCATAACTTTGACAAGTCCGGCCAGGTGTGCCAAATGCTGCACCGTGCCTGAGACAACAAGTTCACTCTGACTGGAATCTCCCAAGGCATCTTTTCCAGGAGAGAGACCAGAGTCAAAAACCATACCCGAGATGGCCAATACGGCGGCACTAACAAAAGCTGAACCCGATCTTCCCAAACCCGATCTTCCCAAACCCTCTGCAGACCTGCGTGCAGCAGACTGATCGGTGGAAATGCGTAAAGACGCACTCTTGGCCACTGAAGCGCCAGCGTATCGATGCCCAGCAGTGCCGGGGGTGAGAGAGAAAACCAGAAGGGTAAGTGCTATGTCTCGCTCAAAGCGAACAGGTCCACCTCCGATCTGCCGAACCTCCTCCAGGTTTGTTCCATAATCTGCGGATGTAATGTCCATTTTCCAGGCGTCAGACCCTGTCTGGACAGGAGATCCGCCCCCAAGTTCAACTGGCCCGGAACATGTATGGCTCATAGAGAGAGTACATTGTCCCATGCCCACAGAAGAATGCGATGTGCCAGCCTTAGCATAGCACGAGAGCACACCTCTCCCTGGTGATTGATGTAGGACACCACCGTCCTGTTGTTCGACCAAATGAGGACATGACTGTCCTGAATCTCTGGAAGGAAAAAACGCCAGCAGCACCATGAGAATCTCCAGTCAGTGTATTTGCCAATATTGCTGCTGGCCTGTCCAGACTCCATAGTGTACAGTGCCCCAACCCATGGAAGAGGCGTCTGTTGTTATCGCCTTGCGGTGACACACCTGTCCCAACGGAACACCCGATATCAGAAGGTGGGTCCTTATCCATGGCAGCAGAGTTTGGCTGCACCCGTGCATCACTCTGAACCCTAAACCTAACCTGCCCTGGCAACAGGACGCTATTGTCTAGGTTTACACACAGCCCTAGATTGCTCAAATGGCTGAGAACGACATCTCGATGTTGGGCAGCCAAAGCCTCTAAGTGAGCTAACACCAACCAATCGTCGATATAATTCAAAATGCGGATGCCTTGAAGCCTCAATGGCATCAGAGCTGCATCCATACATTTTGTGATAGTGCGTGGTGACAGTGCAAGTCTGAATGGAAGGACACAAATTTGGTACCCTTTGTCCCCAAAAGCGAATCTGAGAAAACGCCTGTTTTGTTTCGGCACAATCTGAATATGGAAATAAGCGTCCTTTAAATCTATTGTCACAAACCAGTCCCCCGGCTGTACTTGTGACATTATTTGTTTCTGCGTCAGCATTCTGAATTGACATTTCATTACGCTGAAATTCAAACTTCTCAAATCCAGAATGGCACGCAAGCCGCCGTCTTTGTTTGGGACCAGAAAATAACGGCTGTAAAAGCCGCATTCTCTCTGAGAAGGGGGAATCTCCTCTATTGCCCCTTTTTCTAAGAGAGGTGAATTTCCCAAATCAAAAACGGGGCTTCCCGAACAGAGACGCCTGGAAGAACAACCCCATTGAATACTGGCGGAGCCTGCTTGAATTGAATGACATAACCATGCTTTATCGTTCGAAATACCAAGTTCTAAACACCCTGCAACTGCTGTCAAGCCGCTAGATGGGCAGACAGAGGAATTAATGCATGGCTCTCGCCTGTAACACTTTATGTAACCACTAGATGGCACGCTTGGCTTACTTTTGACGACTGCCCCACAACTAGCTGCACAGCGGAGGGGGGCATTTGCACTTCTACTACTGTGGCTGGTTGAATGGGATTTAATAATGTTTCTGCCTTTCTTGTATTCAGGGATAAATGATGAGTGCCCTGAATTGCATTTACAGCAGGGACGCTGACAGAATAAAACTTTTACCTGGTATTTTGAACGGGGAAGAGTGTGTGAACATTGGGGGGAATGTTTATTTGCCACAGCAGCCCCAGCATTCTTAATGGGGGGATAACGTGTGGTGTTTATGTTCACTGTGTTTTGTGTACACTTGTGCTTGATGAATATTGAATTCTGATAGGCATCTCTTGAGACCCTTGATCATGGAGACAGGGTAGTGAACTCCGCTTCATCAGTAAATACTTTAGCAGGCTTTGGCTGGTCAGAACACTGTAGTCCTCTGACCAGCGCCGATACGAACCCCAAGGAGGCACAAAGTCTGTTGTCTATCACTCTTGCAAATAAAAGCATAGCCTTGACCAACTTGTTCCCCAGCGCAAGCCATGGGTTGGAAATCAAGGGAAAGTCCAAACAGAGATGGTGAACACAAAGGCATTCCTTAATGCGATGTGCTTGGTTGGACTGCAAAACCATGATGTTTAGATCCAACAGTTCTCTGAAAAGAGTGACATCCATGCCACCATCGAAAAATTGAGCAGAGATAGCAGTGCTATCTCTTCTCTCACCAGAACGCCCATGTGATCTACGAAACGGGTGAAAGAAAAAAAAAATGAGTTAAAATACCTTGCATGTCCTGATAGAATCCCAAAGAATAATGGCACCAACGAATCACTCTATTCGTTGGTTTGCCATCTCTCAGTTGGGGAATATTCTGTTATTCCAGCCTCCTCTTTCTGTGGCCGGGCTCACTGGTCCATGCATGATCCCCTCCGCTGTGAGCAGTGCTTCAAACGGGGAGGGGAGAGAGAGAGAGGCCGAGGCCACTCCTCCATTGCTGTATTCATGTGCATTCTCCCAGAATGACACAGAAAAAGACAATAGGGACAAAGGATCCATTTTGTTTCTTTACCATGCAACAACGAATTCTCTCATACAGCGTTTTTTAATGGCAACGGCTCACGATGCGCATGGTCTCTTGCAACAATATTCTTCAGAAAATGGCAGTCGAGCTAGGCCTCAGAGCATGTCCGACGAGACTCATGTTTTTGCTCAGGGGGAGGGTGACAAACATGAGGAGGATTCCGGTGTCTGTTCACATTCCTATCTTCTCAGACACAAAGCCGAAACAGCTCCAGCACCCAGAACTCCAAATCTGGAGGCCATAGAACTGGAACAAGTGGGGATAATGCCTCATGGTGAGAAATTGTGAGCCTCAACGAAGCGCCTTTGTTCTCGTGGTCCCTTGTAATGTTAGGAAAAAAACCCTTTGGAATTGCTCTGAAATTTACGCTGTGTCAACAACGTCCTTATGTCCCTACGCCACACAAATGGGAGAAAAATAATCCTTGCTTCAACGTGAGTCACTTGAAACAAACACGGGCTTAGACAATTTATGTACTGAAGAACAGAACATTTTACTCGATGGTGTGAAAGCAAGCGCCTTTATGGAGCCCGTGATGTAGCTCCCTAGGTGGCATCGCTTAAGCGCCGTCAGCCAATAAATTGGCATGATTGTATAAGGCGTTCAGACCACGTGACACTCGGACAGTGTCCCATAGTGATCATACGCAGCTCGAGTTCCATGAAAAGGAAACATATTTAAAAGCTGCATGTTTTTATTGTTGTATGAAAGTAAATAGTCGCAATATTTTAAGCTTTTTAATTTAATATTATGTAGGTTATTATTGTGATTCATTGTAAATAACAAAATCCACAAATCCTACAACGATGCAAATATGCATGTCAGAGTTCACCATGTGAAATTCACATACTGAGATTCCATCAGGCGAAATTCACGATGCAGATTCCTGTTGATTTGACTGTATTTCGGCTGCAGAATTTTGCTGTGCAAAGGTAAATGTAGCCACGCCTTTTGGCTAATGAACTAAAATTCATATTTATTCCAGTAATTACTTATAATTAGAGTTAACAATTTAATGCATTAATTCATTGCTATTAATTATATAAGAAATAACGCATTAAACCATTTACGCAATTAATCATGCTTCCGGACCGCAAGGAGTTTTCCTACTGTAGGCCTACCATCGGAGCAATTTAGGTTCTTGCATGCAAACCAAGGGCGTAGCCCATTACTTTGGGTGGGCCTCAATAAAAATGGATGGGCCAAATTTTCACCAAATTTATTTTTACCAAATTTTCCTTAACAACAGAGAAGTGGCACATTCACACTGTGCTTTCACACACTCAGAAATGCATTTTTTAAACTATTTTATAAATATATATTTGAAGTCAAATAATAATCTCTAATATTCTGGGTGGGCCTAGGTCTAATTTGGGTGGGCCTGGCCCACTCTTGGCCATGCCACTGATGCAAACACAGCTGGATGGAGCACAACTCCAAATGCGGGGTTCTCGAGATGTTCTACATTTAACATTTAACTTGCAGTTTCCTAAACACGCTGTTATGATGACGCGACGCAACCGAATTGAGATGCTCCAAAAGCACCCGTGTGGCGCTTGTGTATATTGACGCGTCCTTATAATAAATCTGTCCCGAACAGATTGATGAATTCAATGGCAAAACTGATTACTGTGGACTGTAGTATGAATGTGTGTTTGTGTGAGAAAGTGCATGTGTGTTTGTGTGTTAGTTACTGTAGGATTCAGAGAGTGTCCTGCGTGACGAGATTTCATTGCGTTTCATCAGACAAACGCACTCAAAGAGCTGGTGTGGGTGGACAGACTTGAATTTGTTATAAATAATAGCGGCCGTATGTGTGACGAGAACTCGTGCTCTGAGATTCTTCTAAAGTAGAAAAGAAACGAATAGCAAGAGGAAGAGTTGAGTTTGTCCAAGAGATGGAGGGATGCAGATGGATGGAGTATATTATTCATGAGCAGGAAATGAGAAGAGGAACAGAGACGTGTTACTGCAGGTGTCGACCGTGCCTCTGTCCCTTGCTGACTTTATTAATATTTCATATTGAAGTGATTGTGTGTGTGTGTGTGTGTGTGTGTGATTCTTCTCTCTTGGCGGTATTGCAGATGAAATTTCCAGCTGGACTGATGACTTTATTACAGATGTTTCCTTTAGCGTCAGTCTGAGAAGCAGTGTTTTATTTCTTTCTTCAGTGTATGTTTACACATGTCTCAACCTCTGACCACACGGCCACAAAACTTGTGCGAACTGGCTTGAATCGCCAGCTCAAGTCTGATTGGCTGGCTTTGCCATCCTCCAAAAGTACTCTTGAGTTTTTAATCAGTCTGTCATGTTTATACAATGAGCCTTGTTATGGAAGAATTACACTCGCATTTATGGGTTAAATCAACTCTTTTTGGGTTGTTTTTAACCCAAGCACTGTTTAAATATAGGACAGAACACACGATGGGCTAATCTAATGCAGTTTAATTAACCCAGCATAATGGGTTGTTTATTCAACCGACATGCTGGTACATTTTTTACAGGAATACTGTAAAAAGTTTATATCATAAATTAAGATGTCTTAAAATAATTCTTAAATTCATATCTAAAAAAATATTAAAATGTATAAAAAATATACAATTTCCAACTGTACATATGTACATAACATTTCAAAATATACAATTATATAAAAATATATAAAAATAAAATAAGTTGTTCATATATTCAAGATATCTTAAAATAATTCTTGAAATAATATACAAAAAATATGTTACATTATTCAAAAAAATAAATAAAATGTATATAAAATATTAATAATTTTATTTAATGAGAGTGGGTAAAAATAAAAATAAAAATATTTGAAAAAAATAAAACAAGTTGTTTAAATGTTCAATTAAGATATCTTAAAATAAGTCTTAAAATCTAAAAAATGTAAAGTATATAAAGATAAATTTATTATATTAAAATTATATACAATTTTAATATAAATATTAATATTTTTTAACATAAAAAGCAAAACAAGTTGTTTATATCTTAAATTAAGATATCTTAAAATAATTCTTAAAATAATATAAAAATGCATATATTAAAATAAATAAAAATATTTACAATTTCTAACTTTTATAAAATTCTAATGTAATATTTTAATAAATAAAAATATATAAACATATATAAAAACAAGTTGTTTATAAATTCAATTAATGTAATACATTTTTAAGTATATGAAATATAAAATGATATACATTTTTAAAATAATTTTACATAAAAGTAAATAGAAATAAAACAAGTTGTTTATATCTTTAATCAAGATAACTTAAAATAATTTTAAAGTAATATCTAAAAAAAATTAAACATTTAATTAAGTATAATTTTAAGTAAATTAGAATGTAAAAATTATATAACATTTTAGTTATTTTTTACATAAAAGTATATACAAATAAAGTTGTTTATATCATTAATCAAGTTATCCTAAAATAATATCTTAAAATATTAAAAGAAGTTTCTTGTTAAGCATAAATCTAACACAATTTAGTGAAGTTTATGCATAAAACTAAACCAAACTTTCCAATGGGGTAAGAAAAATAAACTTTCAAAAATAAACATAAAAAAATAATAATAATGTTTGAAGGATTTTTAGATATTTGTACTAGAAACCAAGACAAAAATACTGATAAAGAAAATTATGTTTGCAGTGTTTTGAAGGGTTTGTTAAAGCCACTAACCTTGAGTTTGAGCAATGATGGTGACGCTTACTAAAGACTGACTTTATTACAACATCATTTTACTCAAGTAAGTTACAAGAAACTTTAGTGGATAAAGATGCTGTTTCCCACAGTGAAGTTTAATTTCACACAGCAGACGGAGGATTTATCCCTCTCTCTTCATTTGGTGCTCTTTCACCTCACTTTGACTGGCAGACAGCAGTTTCATCATTGTCCCCGTCTGTCTCTCTCTCTCTGTCTCTCTCTCGTCCCTGGAATGACTTTGTATTAATGAGTGTGTGATCACGAGTCCATTGGGCTTTCAGCTCGTCTCACAGCAAACACACACACACATGCATTCAGTCTGTCGCTCTCACAGATACTATTAGCACGGCTCTGAGGTTGAAGTAGACAGCTAAAGATAAAGTCAGCAAGAGAAAAAGCCAAAAAACGACAAACAAAGAGGAATTAAGACAAGGTGGAAACAACCTGTAGAAAACAAACAGCAAACTCTTCTTCAAACTGAAGGTATGTGACTTGAAACGTCTGTTTAGATGCTCAGAGCCGCCGTCACTCGTAAATGTAATACTTTAAAGCTTGTTTCAAGCAACACAAGGACTCCGGGAGAGATTTGTTAGGGATGAAATTCTCCACGCTCGAGAGAGAAGCTCCTCAAATCCCGCACTCAAGGATAGTCTGTCTTCCTCTTGTTATGTCTCCAGTACGCAGGAGGATGAAAGACAGATTACGGCAGTTTTTCAGCGGTTAGGGCACTAGGGGCCTTTCTTTGCCAGCGATGGGCGACTTAACCGTGTCACTGCTCTGCTGTCAGGGTTTAAACCGGGAAAAATCTCTTCCTATGTCATGAATTCTAACCACAGAAGGTTTTTAGGACATTAGAGTTTCTTGCTGACCATTTAATAACACAAAATCTTCAAAAAAAGTGAGCTAAATGTTTTAAAGGCTACATTCACACTGCAGTTGAATGTGGCCCCAAATCTGATTTCTTTAATATATAAAACAAATCTGAGTGAAAAGCAAAAATCACATTGAACCAAAATCAGAAAAATGAATCTAATTTTACTTCCGAACTGCGGAAATAAATTGGATACATATCAACTTGTGACTTCTCGTCAACGAAATGAAAGACGAAAATGTTTGTTGACAAAGATTGCGTCAACGATTACGAAGATGAGACGAAAAAGACGCATCATGACAACAATCAAACGGTTTTAATTACAAAGAGAAACAAATAACCCTGCAAGATGTTAATGTGCTAGCAATATATCTAATTTCGAAACATCGTGAACCAAAATAAATGACGAACAATATCGAGGCTAAATTCAATATTTCGACATATGCAAACATCAGTGTCTCTTTGTGGCCTTTTTCTGTTCTTTTTAGGTTTGCAAAGGTGCATGAATTGCTGCAAGTGCTTGAGTTTAGCTTTTAGAAGTTTAATTACTGAAATACCTGGACAATTGGCTTGTTTTGTTGAAAAGTGCTTAAAAGTGCCGAAATTAGAGCCATGCACACCACTATCAATGAATAATGTGTCTTTTAATATCCTTTCTATTCTTTACAGTTGTTAATCAAAAACTAAATTGACACATTTAATTCTAATCACACATACTGTAGCATGGATGCGGTAAATAAACTGTGCGACTCCTCGTTTATGTGTGCTCAACCAAAACACTTCTCTGAGATGCTCACTAATCTGCCAGTTTTCTTAAAGAGACAGTACCGGTTTAGCGCTTGTTAAACAAATGATTATAAACTCTTTTGTTATGGCATTATTTCAAACAGTGACACCGTATATATCATTACTATATATGCAATTTCATGACGTGGCATTAAAGGTGCACTCAGTCAGTTTTTGTCCGTGTCGTCGTGGACTTACACTGACACCTAGGGGTGTGGATGCAGCATCATTTAAACACAGTATTTTTCAGTTAAAGATGCCGTTAAAGAAATTCACTTTTCACTATTATTTGGATGAATTTAATCCAAGAGTGAAAATGTCTAGTAACAGGGCGGTTACTGAGATTAAGTGAGTAGTATTCAGCTGGTCATGTGATTCTAAAATGGCAGCCCCCATGAGGGAACCCCTCCCCCGTGTAGAATAAAACAGCTTTTATAAAGTTACTGATATGACTGGAGTCTTCATTTCACGTGAGTCATCATGATTATATAAATATATTTCAAAAATACAATTAATTTCTTTAGGAGTAAAACTTTTTTCATGCAGAATAAATTACTGAGTGCACCTTTAAAACAGTGTAAGTGATTAATAAAATGATGACAAACAAATTATATATACAGGTGCATCTCAATAAATTAGAATGTCGTGGAAAAGTTCATTTATTTCAGCAATTCAACTCAAATTGTGAAACTCGTGTATTAAATAAATTCAATGCACACAGACTGAAGTAGTTTAAGTCTTTGGTTCTTTTAATTGTGATGATTTTGGCTCACATTTAACAAAAACCCACCAATTCACTATCTCAACAAATTAGAATATGGTGACATGCCAATCAGCTAATCAACTCAAAACACCTGCAAATGTTTCCTGAGCCTTCAAAATGGTCTCTCAGTTTGGTTCACTAGGCTACACAATCATGGGGAAGACTGCTGATCTGACAGTTGTCCAGAAGACAATCATTGACACCCTTCACAAGGAGGGTAAGCCACAAACATTCATTGCCAAAGAAGCTGGCTGTTCACAGAGTGCTGTATCCAAGCATGTTAACAGAAAGTTGAGTGGAAGGAAAAAGTGTGGAAGAAAAAGATGCACAACCAACCGAGAGAACCGCAGCCTTATGAGGATTGTCAAGCAAAATCGATTCAAGAATTTGGGTGAACTTCACAAGGAATGGACTGAGGCTGGGGTCAAGGCATCAAGAGCCACCACACACAGACATGTCAAGGAATTTGGCTACAGTTGTCGTATTCCTCTTGTTAAGCCACTCCTGAACCACAGACAACGTCAGAGGCGTCTTACCTGGGCTAAGGAGAAGAAGAACTGGACTGTTGCCCAGTGGTCCAAAGTCCTCTTTTCAGATGAGAGCAAGTTTTGTATTTCATTTGGAAACCAAGGTCCTAGAGTCTGGAGGAAGGGTGGAGAAGCTCATAGCCCAAGTTGCTTGAAGTCCAGTGTTAAGTTTCCACAGCCTGTGATGATTTGGGGTGCAATGTCATCTGCTGGTGTAGGTCCATTGTGTTTTTTGAAAACCAAAGTTACTGCACCCGTTTACCAAGAAATTTTGGAGCACTTCATGCTTCCTTCTGCTGACCAGCTTTTTAAAGATGCTGATTTCATTTTCCAGCAGGGTTTGGCACCTGCCCACACTGCCAAAAGCACCAAAAGTTGGTTAAATGACCATGGTGTTGGTGTGCTTGACTGGCCAGCAAACTCACCAGACCTGAACCCCATAGAGTATCTATGGGGTATTGTCAAGAGGAAAATGAGAAACAAGAGACCAAAAAATGCAGATGAGCTGAAGGCCACTGTCAAAGAAACCTGGGCTTCCATACCACCTCAGCAGTGCCACAAACTGATCACCTCCATGCCACGCCAAATTGAGGCAGTAATTAAAGCAAAAGGAGCCCCTTCCAAGTATTGAGTACATATACAGTAAATGAACATACTTTCCAGAAGGCCAACAATTCACTAAAAATGTTTTTTTATTGGTCTTATGATGTATTCTAATTTGTTGAGATAGTGAATTGGTGGGTTTTTGTTAAATGTGAGCCAAAATCATCACAATTAAAAGAACCAAAGCCTTAAACTACTTCAGTCTGTGTGCATTGAATTTATTTAATACACGAGTTTCACAATTTGAGTTGAATTTACTGAAATAAATGAACTTTTCCACAACATTCTAATTTATTGAGATGCACCTGTATATATACACACACAGTTGAAGTCAGAAATTTACATACACCTTAGCCAAATATATTTTAAACTCAGTGTTTCACAATTCCTGACATTTAATCGTGGAAAGCATTCCCAGTTAGGATCACTGCTTTATTTTAAGAATGTGAAATGTCAGAATAATAGTAGAGAGAATGATTTATTTCAGCTTTTATTTCTTTCATCACATTCCCAGTGGGTCAGAACTTTACATACACTTTGTTAGTATTTGGTAGCATTGCCTTTAAATTGTTTAACTTGGGTCAAATGTTTTGGGTATCCTTCCACAAGCTTCTCACAATAAGTTGCTGGAATTTTGTCCCATTCCTCCAGACAGAACTGGTGTAACTGAGTCAGGTTTGTAGGCCTCATTTCTCGCACACGCTTTCTCAGTTCTGCCCACAAATTTTCTATCGGATTGAAGTCAGGGCTTTGTGATGGCCACTCCAATACCTTGACTTTGTTGTCCTTAAGCCATTTTGTCACAACTTTGGAGGTATGCTTGGGGTCATTGTCCATTTGGAAGACCCATGTGTGACCGAGCTTTAACTTCCTGACTGATGTCTTGAGATGTTGCTTCAATATATCCGCATAATACTCCTTCCTCATGATGTCATCTATTTTGTGAAGTGCACCAGTCCCTCCTGCAGCAAAGCACCCCCACAACATGATGCTACCACCCCCATGCTTCACGGTTGGGATGGTGTTCTTCAGCTTGCAAGCCTCACCCTTTTTCCTTCAAACATAACGATGGTCATTATGGCCAAACAGTTCAATTTTTGTTTCATCAGCCCAGAGGACATTTCTCCAAAAAGTAAGATCTTTGTCCTCATGTGCACTTGCAAACTGTAGTCTGGCTTTTTTATGGCGGTTTTGGAGCAGTGGCTTCTTCCTTGCTGAGCAGCCTTTCAGGTTATGTCGATATAGGACTCGTTTTACTGTGGATATAGATACTTGTCTACCTGTTTCCTCCAGCATCTTCACAAGGTCCTTTGCTGTTGTTCTGGGATTGATTTGCACATTTTGCACCAAACTACGTTCATCTCTAGGAGACAGAATGCGTCCCCTTCCTGAGCGGTATGATGGCTGCGTGGTCCCATGGTGTTTATACTTGTGTACTATTGTTTGTACAGATGAACGTGGTACCTTCAGGTGTTTGGAAATTGCTCTCAAGGATGAGCCAGACTTGTGGAGGTCCACAATGTTTTTTTCTGAGGTCTTGGCTGATTTCTTTTGATTTTCCCATGATGTCAAGCAAAGAGGCACTGAGTTTGAAGGTAGACCTTAAAATACATCCACAGATAAATTCAGTACACCTCCAATCAGAATTGGCTAATTGTCTAAAGGCTTGACATCATTTTCTGGAATTGTCCAAGCTGCTTAAAGGCACAGTTAACTTAGTGTATGTAAACTTCTGACCCACTGGAATTGTAATATAGTCAATTAAAAGTGAAACAATCTGTCTGTAAACAATTGTTGGAAAAATTACTTGTGTCATGCACAAAGTAGATGTCATAAACAACTCGCCAAAACTATAGTTTGATAATATTAAATATTAAGTTTTAATGACTTCAAACTATGTGTATGTAAACTCTCACTGTATATATATATATATATATATTAGGGCTGTTAATTGATTATAATTTTTTTATCAAATTGATGACATAATATGCTAATTAATTAATCACATATATAATTTTTTTTGGAGAAAGCCCCTCAAATAACAGTAATTCAATATATAATCATTAAATAATTATAAATAGATATATAAATCAATTACCTGTATAAATAGTAAATAAAATAAATATATATTATATTATAAAAATAATAATGCAGATAATTAAAATGCATTACATTATTGTGACAGACGAGTTAAGCATTGATAAGACAATACAAAAAGTGGCTTTAGATTCCAATATATTGTTTATTTCCATATAATTAAACTAAGCCTACCATTGGCCTACAGTTCACAGAAATAAATTTTGCAATTGAATTCGTCAATCCGTCCGAGATAGATTTATTATAAGGGCTTTTCTAAGGATGCATCAATGTACACATGCGTCAGACGGATGCTTTTGAGGCGGCTCACTTTTGATTGTGTCATGTCATAAAATAAGATGTTTTAGGCCACTGTGTCAAGTTAAACATAGGTTGAAACTTAGGAAAACACGTTTTGAGATCAAGGCATTCAGAATTGTGTATTTGAACGCAAGAACGCGTTCTCATCCTGTGCTGTCGCTGGTGTTAAGCCTGAGTGTGGTTTGTTGCCTGGAGTTTCACTTACTGCCCCCTGCTGAAAACAGGTGCTACTTCAAGTTTGAATTGCTCCGATGGAAGGAATATTCGTAATTAAGTCCAGAGACATTATTAATTGCATTAATTTTTTTTAACGCATTATTTTTTTATAAAATTAACCCTTGTGCGGCCTTCGGGACATTTTTGTCTTTTTCATTTTTGTTTTTTCGATCATTTTGGCTGTGTTAATGTCAACGGCATACATTTTGCCAAAGGTGTGTATTTTTTGGGGAATTTTGATATTTCAACCTCAGTTCCTATAATACATCTATAATACACTGTGTACACAAAACAGTTACACTCAGGACCTTCAGGACAAAAATGTTCCCACTGAAACCCATTAAAACTGCAATATTTGAGCTCAGTGCCATTAAAGCATAAAATCATGAATTCTATGATAATATGCTTTCATTCCGGAGGTCTGGCTTCAAAATGTAAATTTTTAATATTTTCCACCAGATGGCGCCATTTTTCTCATGTTTAGCCTATGGAGCAAATACAAGCTTTTCCCCTATTCTCTGTTTGCTGTATTATAGAGGACTGCAGGCCAATTGAATAAATGATGCAGCTAAAATTGTGTGGGTGTGTTGGGATGGATGTCAGAGTGTTTTGTATGTGTGTATTGAGAAATTTGTGTGTGTGTGTGTGTGTAAAAAAACAACAGTGGCATTATGTAAACAAACTGATATTTAAAGGGTTAAAATCCTGAAAATGAATGAATATTTGGTAGTTATGATCAGGACTGATGTTGGTTAAAAAATCTAACTCATTGAAAGTGGAAAATAATATTAATATATAATATTATTGTGGCAGTGTTTTGACGCGGACATTTTTGTCCTCTAAGGACCTCTGAGTAACTTTTTTAAATTGAGGCACAAGGGTTAATCACGCTGAATTGAACGTGTTAAATAGACAGCCCTAACATATATAAATGTCCCTGAGCTAGGGTAGGAATAGAAACAAGTACAGCTGTCCCTTGCACATTTTACATTATTGTCAAAATATGTAATTTTCATGACAAAATTATATGCCATTTTTTATTTTATTTTATTTTCTTCCCTTTCTCTCCCCAATTTGGAATGCCCAATTCCCAATGCGCTCTAAGTCCTCGTGGTGGTGTAGTGACTCTCAGTAATGAATCTCAGTTGCCTCCGCGTCTGAGACCGTCAATCCGCGCATCTTATCACGTGGCTTGTTGAGCGCGTTACCACGGAGATGTAGCGCGTATGGAGGCTTCACGCTATTCTCCGCGGCATCCACGCACAACTCACCACGCGCCCCACCGATAGCGAGACCCACATTATAGTGACCACGAGGAGGTTACCCCATGTGACTCTACCCTCACTAGCAACTGGGCCAATTTGGTTGCTTAGGAGACCTGGCTGGAGTCACTCAGCATGGCCTGGATTCGAACTTGCGACTCCAGGTGTGGTAGACCGCGTCTTTACTCGCTGAGCTACCCCCCATTTTACTGCAATTCATGCGTGAAAGAGTCTATTGACAAAATTGTTTAATGTTACTCGCTAAAAATGTTAAAGAAATATTCTGCGTTCAATATTTAAAAGTTAAGCTCAGTCGACAGCATTTGTGGCTTAATGTTTCGTCTCGTCCCTCCTTTTGTTTAAAAAAAGCACAAATGTGTGTTCCAGTGAGACACTTACAATGGAAGTCAATGGGGTCAATAATCTGTAAAAATTAAAATACTCACTGTTTCAAAAGTATAGACACAAGACATAAACAATATGTGTGTTAACATGATTTTACTGTGATTAAATCACTTACTAACCGCATCTGTGTGAAAGATATAGACAATTTTACAACTTTGTAAACCCTAAAATGACCATAAAAATTATGATTTAAACAACTTTACAGCTCAAATAATACATGAGTTTTAAGAGAAGAATTAATGTAGTGCTCTTATAAAATTATAAGCGTCACATTTCTGACTTTAAACACTCCAAAATTGGCCCCATTGACTTCCATT
This sequence comes from Myxocyprinus asiaticus, assembly GCF_019703515.2. NCBI lineage: Eukaryota > Metazoa > Chordata > Actinopteri > Cypriniformes > Catostomidae > Myxocyprinus > Myxocyprinus asiaticus. The sequence continues at coordinate 1,960,746 of NC_059390.1, forward strand.
TTAAGTGCCTCACTGTAAACAAAATTTTTGCTGCTTTTAAAGAAAATGACGGACGGATTATTTTTGCTGTCACGGAAAACCAGGAAATTTCAGATAAATGAATAAAATCTCTTGGGAAAAGTTATGGCAATTTCAACAGTATTTCAACATCTAGAAATGTCTCTTTTGAAGCGCAATGTTTTTAAAATAATAATAAAACAAAAAAACTACATTTGATGTCTGATGTGGGCTGTATTTAAAAGAACATGTTAAATGTTAAATTATGCACAACTAAACATTACAATGCTCGTTTTTTGGTTCTCTTGGTGTCTCGAAGGACATAAATCACATTGTTATGTGGGACAGCACGCTTTTCCTGCATCCACTTCAAAGTGTTTCCTTAGAAAAGCATTTAAACGTTTTTTCTGTGGTTCACTTTTATCTGTCCGACTCACGTTTGTATCAGCACATCCCCTCGGGGACGAGAGGAGAGAGAGATGGACAGATAAAGTGAAACATATGCTAGCGGAGAGTGTTGCGCCTTCCTCCTTAACATCATGTTTTCTGGATCCCTCGCTCTCTCCTCGCCATGACAGGTGAAAACCTCTGTGGAAATCGTGGCGTCTTACGTCTGCTGTTTTGTATTCGATGCTTTTGAAAGCATGTCTTGCATGAAGGTGTATATCCCACATTCAGACTGCATGTATAGGGCATGTGCGCATTTAAGAGGGGCCGTTTTTCCCAGGGTGGTGTGTGAAGTGGGTCGTTCCTGACTGGAATGAGAATAAGTGGGGTGCCGTGCGACCCTGTGAGCTCAGAGCATCGGGCCTCAACGCCGCTGCTGTTGCCATAGTTATGGGTTAACCTATCAGAACGACCCCTGAACCACCGTACAACCAAACAGTGTTTCTCTCTCTCTTAAAGGAATATTCCGGGTTCAATACAAGTTAAACTCTATCGACAGTCTTTGAGGAACAACGTGGATTACCAGGAGAAATTCACACTGTTTCGAAAATATTGCAACAAGACTTAAGCAATATATGTTTTTTTCAACTTTGGGCATTTTCATGTCCGAGGGGTTGATTTTTTATTTGTATTAAAACTAACAGATTTCAACTTTTTTCTTTTTGTTATTTGAAGGTCTCATTAAAACTGAATTGAAACATTTTTACGAGGCCTTCATCATTTATTTTTGGTACTTTTCAAATGTCTTTTACGTAACGATTTTACTGTTTTATCCTTTCAGTATTAAACTATGACATTTCATTATAAAAATACTAATTATTACATGTTTTCAGTTACTGAAATAAGTCAGTTATTACAGTTATTGTACTTGTTTACCAAGTATGCTTGAGATGAAATATGAGACAAGAGAAAAATCAAGGGAAATATCAATTGGCCGTCATTTCTAATCAAGCTGTAATTTTGAAAAATTATTTAAAAGAAATTGTAAATATGATTTAATTGTGTTTATTTAGTATGCATAACATTTTAGCTATGAAATTACCCTTAGCAAGACAAAGCAGTTGGCCATTTAAATAAATAAATTAAAAAAAAAACTAAAAAAATGTCATTTCCATTAGCGTCATTTCCACCAAGAATTCTATTAAACACAATACAGAATTTGGGGCCTGGGTATCTCAGCGAGTAAAGACGCTGACTACCAGCCATGGAGTTGCAAGTTTGAATCCAGGGTGTGCTGAGTGACTCCAGCCAGGTCTCCTAAGCAACCAAGTTGGCCCGGTTGCTAGGGAGGGTAGAGTCACATGGATTAACCTCCTCGTGGTCACTATAATGTGGATCTCGCTCTCGGTGGGGCGCGTGGTGAGTTGTACGTGGATGTTGTGGAGAATAGCGTGAAGCCTCCACGCGCTACGTCTCCGTGGTAACGTACAACAAGCCACGTGATAAGATGCGTGGATTGACGTTCTCAGACGTCAACTGAGATTCGTCCTCCGCCACCCGGATTGAGGCGAGTCACTACACCACCACGAGGACTTAGAGCGCATTGGGAATTGGGCATTCCAAATTGAGGAGAAAAAGGAAAAAAAAAACACAATACAGAATTTGAGTAAACACACTATTATTTCATTATTATGTCAAACGGAAGAAATGAAGTCATGCAGAGTTGGAATAAGATGAGAGTGAGTGTTATTCCTTTAGCTTGTATTGAACCTGGAACATTCCTTCAAGAAACCCAGCAGTTCATTTCTTTATATTCAGCACATTGTGAAGCTCTAATGAAAAGGATATTAAATGAGATCTGAGATGTTGGTTGCTTTGTCAATGGAGATCAATCTCCTGTTTGTTTTGTTTGATATGTGGGAACTGGTGCTTATATGCACATCCACACACAAAAGCGTGCTGGGAGGTGTTGAATTTCTCTTTCTGTTCTGTCTGAGTCTCTCTTTCACGCGAGCTGTTTGTAGCCACTTTCTCATATATTGCGTCGCTAAGGTGCAGAGGCCGGTTTAGAAACACAGAAGTCTGCTTGTGTTGAGAACACACACACACACACACACACACATTGTTCAAATTCTCAGAAGGTCTTTCCATGGAAACATACACACTTAGAGACATGCTCACTTATCCCTTTTCCACCGAATTGGTCCCAGAGCTGGTGTTCGGGTGGGGAATATGCAATCCTCTCTCAGAACGACCCATGTTTCCACTGTCGTGAGAGCTGAACGATGACATCACTGACTGTAGCTGGGTTGCCATCCACATACAGTTGTGACCAAAAATATTGGCACCTTTGGTAAATATGAGCAAAGAAATCTGCATTGTTTATTCTGTTGATCTTTCATTTAAAAAAATTACAAAAATCGAACCTTTAATTGAAGTAAAACAATTGAGAGAGGGGAAATATCTCATTATTAAATAAATATCTTTCTCCTAAATGCATTGGCCATAATTATTGGCACCCTTTTATTCAATACTTTTTTTGCCAAGATAACAGCTCTGAGTCTTCTCCTATAATGCCTAATGAGGTTGAAGAACACCTGGCAAGGGATCTGAGACTATTCCTCCATACAGAATCTCTCCAGATCCTTCAAATTCAGAGGTGCATGTTGGTGGACTCTCCTCTTCAGTTCACCCCACAGGTTTTCTATGGGGTTCAGGTCAGGGGACTGGGATGGCATGGCAGAACCTTGATGTTGTAGTCAGTGAACCATTTTTGTGTTGATTTTGATGTTTGTTTTGGATCATTGTCCTGCTGGAAGATCCAAACAGGGCCCATTGTAAGCTTTCAGGCAGAGGCAGCCAGGTTTAGTTTTTTCTATCTGTTGGTATATGATAGAGTCCATGATGCCATGTATCTGAACAAGATCCAGGACCTCTGGCAGAAAAACCGCCCCACAACATTAAAGATCCAGCACCATATTTAACCGTAGGCATTGGGTACTTCATCTCTGTGTGCGCCAAACCCATCTCTGGTGTTTGCTGCCAAAAAGCTCTTTTTTTGTTTCATCTGAACATAGAACCTGGTCCCATTTGAAGTTCCAGTAGTGTCTGGCAAACTGAAGATGCTTGAGTTTGTTGTTGGATGAGAGCAGAGGCTTCTTTCTTGAAACCCTCCCAAACAACTTGTGGTGATGTAGGTGACGTCTGATTGTAGTTTTGTAGACTTTCTGACCCCAAGACCCAACTAATTTCTGCAATTCTCCAGCTGTGACCCTTGGAGATTCTTTGGCCACTTGAACCATCCTCCTCACTGTGTGTGGAGACAATATAGATACATGTCCTCTTCCAGGCCAATTCTTAAGATTTCTAGTTAATTGGAACTTCTTAATTATTGCCATGATGGTGGAAATGGGTATTTTCAAAGCTTTGGCTATTTTCTTATAGCCACTTCCCATTGTGTGAAGCTCAACAACCTTTTGCCGCACATCAGAACTATATTCTTTAGTCTAACCCGCTGTGATTGATGATTAAGGGAATTTGGCCTGTGTGTTACCTCATATTTATACCCCTGTGAAACAGGAAGTTATGGCTGAACAATTTCATGTTCCTAGTCACCCAGGTGTAATACAAAAATGTAAAATATGAATGGGAATATATACTACCGGTCAAAAGTTTTGAAACATTCATTCATAATTATAACTCATTTTTTTTAAATTAAATTTTAGTTTTATATTGAAATAAATTAATATGGTGGCACAATTATATTTTTGTCTACAAAACTAATTTCAAACATTTAAGCATACGCCTTCAGATCAAAAGATCATGAGAAACATTTCAGTCAAGTGTTTCAAAACGGTAGTGTACTTCAGATATATTTTACTCATAAGTATTTCTAGGGGGGCCAATAATTGTGGCAAACGTGTTTTGGAGAAAAATATTTATTTAATAATGAAATATTTCCCTTGTTTCAGTTGCTATACTTCAATTAAAGGTATATTTTTGTCAGTTTTCTGAATGAAAGATCAAAAGGATAAACAATGCAGATTTTTTTTTTCACAGCCTTCTTTGCTCATATTTACCAAGTGTGCCAATATTTTTGGCCACAACTGTATATGCGAATTTTAGGATATTGCATAAAAATTGCAAAAGATGCAAATAATGTTTCTGAAATGCGCATTAAAAACGTGCACGCTCGATGAGGTAAGAAGACATGCACATAAGTGCACATTTAACAAATATATTCCTTTAGAATTTATATAGAATATATAGATGTGCATCAAAAAGTCTCCCAGACATAAGGCATCTGCCGCTGAATGCTAGCAAACATGACGTTCGTCAGAGCATTTAGTCTTCGTGCTCTGAACTGTAAGTAATTCATCACATTTAATAAAAGAGCCACAGTTGATTCAACTTCCATTTTCATTTCTATTTTGCACCAATTTCCACAGAAGTGTTGATTTTGTTCTCTTAAACACATGGGATGATGGAAACGCTGTTTTAGGGCTGCACAAATATGCCAAAAAATCTTAATTGTCGATTAGTTCCCTTGATATTATAATTGCGATTATTTCGATTAACAGAATTTACATTAAAATACTTATTTTGTGAGGAGAAACTGCATGGCATGTATTTTTAAGTAGGCTATGTGTTCACAACAAATTAAGAAATATTTGCATGTAAAACATTATTGTTATTAAAATTTTGAGTGAATTGTAAACAGAAATTGAGCAGCGCACAAATTCTAGAATACTAGGCTGTCATTACTGATATGCCGATAGACTATTTTAAACACTTTTGATTTGTCATCTGATTTGTCAATGGATAAAAAAATAAAAATAAATTCTAAATATACAATTTTGACACTGCGGGAATAGACCTAAACGGAGTGCTGTAATTCACACTTTTCATGATTAGTTAATTTTGTCATTATTGTAATATATATTACATAATTGTATCGATTTTTTGATTATTTATTTGACAAATGTTTTTGTGATTTTTTTTTTTTTTTTTTTGCATAAATTAAATGTGCAACTTTGATGGAAACGTAAATTATGATGCTACATAACCTAACTATTTTAATTTCATAAAAAATTTCCATCAAATTGAACCATGTAATCTTATACAAAAAAAAAAAAAAAAAAAAAAAAAAAACCTTAATATTTTAAGTTTTATTATTATTATTATTTTTTTTAAGATTACACAATTCAATTTAATGGAAATGTGTGTACAAACAAGCATAGTACATCACTGTCTTGTCTTGTGAGTTTTAAGAACATATTTTAACATCCAAAGTATTTAGCTTCTTCACAACATGATCACACAGGAAATCGACATGTTGTTTCCCAAAGTTCATGTACCCTGAAATCGCCATTCAGCCAAATGGCAGATCCCATTCGATATATCTGCATCAATTCAAGCTTGAACATCTTCTTCTAGCACTACTTATAGTGTGAACAGCCATTGAGACATGGGTTCTGATCCTGTGGGAACCAGGAAGTAATCGCGTTCACATAAACACTTAAGAGCACAATTCGGAGGTTGCACTTTCACTTTATGCATTTGGCAGACACTTTTATTCAAAGCGACTTACAGTGCACTTATTACAGGGACAATCCCCCCTGGAGCAACCTGGAGTTAAGTGCCTTGCTCAAGGACACAATGGTGATGGCTGTGGGGATTGAACCAGCAACCTTTTGCTTACCAGTTCAGTGCTTTAGTCCACTACGCCACCACCACACTTTAAAATTAAATTATTGCTCCACTTACGGTTAGGTTTAGGGTTGGGTTTTAGGTTTATGGATAATAAAATATGCATTCCTGTTGACTTTTTTACATCTTTTACAATTTAAAACACAACTCGCTTTTGGCGCCACTCTGTGGACATTTCACAGGAAACTGGAGCTCACACGTGCCCATACATACAAAAACAATTCCAGCTTCGGCCACTGGAGGGCAGTGATTTCAATTTCGGTAAGCACAGGCCGATTTCAGCAGCAAAACTTTTGACGTTCTGTCGCCGCATTCACGGTGTGATCAGTCTAGTTTTTATGAGTTGGCTTTGATGAAGCAGTTAGAACTATTTGTATATAAAATTATTTTATTTTAGACACACAGAAAAAATAAAGTAGATGGAATAGCTGTGCACAGGAGTTGTGTACAGGAGTGTTGAGGGCGGGCAGAGGATGCTCTCGATTATTGTTCTTACTGACACGATGAAACGTGGTTGCAATGAGCGTGTTAGTGTGCGGCCGGGCAGTCACGGCTATATTTGTCTCACCTGGCTCGCCCCTCCTCTTTCTCTCTGTCGGTTGGCGTCCCCATGGGGCTGCTGGGTTGTTTGTGTTTATCTAATGAAGTGAAATGACTGTCTCGCAGTATGAAATCACCAGAGACCAAATGAAAAGAAGCCGTGAAGTAACTGAAGTGATTAACAGATAGAGTGACTCTGAATGGCTTGTAATCAAAAAATTATATTTAAAAAGATGATAATTATTTCATGAGGTAAAAGGGAAATACATTTTTTAAATATTAAGCCTTATTTAAAAGTTTATCTTTCTTTATACAAAAGGTTTGTCTCAGTTTTTGTTGGTTTGTTTGAAGTTTGGTGGTACGTAAAATCTTGCATTTGCTCTTGATTTTCACAGCCGTGCATCTCGTCTGTACACCCTCCTGAGTAATCACGGTCGTGGAAAACCTGGAAATATCAGGGAATTTCACAGATGTGATTTACAGGGCCTGGAAAAGTCATGAAAATGAATCAAATCTTGACCAAAGTGCTTTTTGTGAGTAGAGTTCCTTTAAAAAACAAAACAAATTTAACAGGATGATTTTTATGACGTACGGTTCCGTTAATGGTTCTTGAAAGTGGTATTCGAATCGCATAGGAGCCAAAATTGTTAAATTCGAGCTATACTGAAAACCCTACTCAATAGATCGAGTAATGGTGTCTCCAAAACATGTGTAATTAAGTTCACTTAACTTGAATTAATCAGAATTAACTTAACTATTTAAGTTAAGGTAACTAGATGCAAGTATACTTAACTCAGATTTTGCTTTTTAAATATGGTTGTTTCTACTCTTTATAAATTTTTTTCTCCCCTTTTCTCCCAATTTGGAATGCCCAATTCCCACTACTTAGTAGGTCCTCGTGGTGGCGCGGTTACTCACCTCAAACCAGGTGGTGGAGGACAAGTCTCAGTTGCCTCCGCTTCTGAGACCGTCAATCCGCGCATCTTATCACGTGACTCATTGTGCATGACACCGCGGAGACTCACAGCATGTGGAGGCTCATGCTACTCTCCACGATCCACACACAACTTACCACACGCCCCATTGAGAGCGAGAACCACTAATCGTGACCACGAGGAGGTTACCTCATGTGACTCTACCCTCCCTAGCAACCGGGCCAATTTGGTTGCTTAGGAGACCTGACTGGAGTCACTCAGCACGCCCTGGATTCGAACTCGCGACTCCAGGAATTGTAGTCAAATATGGTTGTTTCTACTTAATAATTTTATCTGAATTGGCAATAACACAGCTCAAATAAAGAACATTATAACCAATTATAGGTCAGTCATTAAATAAACTTAATTCTCCACATGCTTTTTTGTATGAACATGCTGCGTGATGTCGGTGCGGCCTCCACACATCTCACACCTCACTTTACTAGGCTCTGTCTGTGACTGAGAAAGCCGCATAGGTGATAGAGAAATTTTAGGAGAGGGGAAATACGGGACAAACCACGATTTTTTCCGAATAAGTTGGGACACTAAGAAATAGTGCTTAAATATGGGACTCTCTCGGGAAATGGGACATCTGGCCACCCTACCCTAAAACCATTCAAAACACATTCAACATCTCACCCAAGAGTCTCAAGTTTTTCTCTCCCAGACGTGTAGTCTCTCAGCTGACTGAAACACTATTGAAAACATTATCTGTGTAATTGACTTAAATGGCGCAGATCAATAGCAGTTTCTGCTCATCTCATGGGCTCTCGTTTATGTTTCAGAATCAGAATGAGCTTTATTGGCAAGTATGCTTACACATACTAGGAATTTGTCTTGGTGACAGGAGCTTCCAGTGTGCAACAATACAAAAACAGCAACAAGACTTTTAAAAAATAATTAAAATTGAATAAAAAAATAGATAAATATTGAAAAGAGAAAAGTATATATAGAATACACAATAGACAATACAAAAAAGTCTAAACTGTGTATTGCACATTAATTATTGCTCAATGGTGCAATTTAACTGTTCATGAGATGGATAGCCTGAGGGAAAAACTGTTCCTGTGCCTGACGGTTCTGGTGCTCAGAGCTCTGAAGCATTGGCCAGAAGGCACCAGTTCAAAAAGGTAGTGGGCAGGGTGAGTGGGGTACAGAGTGATTTTTCCAGCCTTTTTCCTCACTCTGGAAGTGTACAGTTCTTGAAGGGAGGGCAGGGGGCAACCAATAATCCTCTCAGCAGTCCGAACTGTCCTTTGTAGTCTTCTGATGTCTGATTTCATAGCTGAACCAAACAAGACAGTTATAGAAGTGCAGAGGACAGACTCAATGACTGCTGAGTAAAACTGTATCAGCAGCACCTGTGGCAGGTTGAACTTCCTCAACTGGCAAAGGAAGTACAACCTCTGTTGGGCCTTTTTCACAATGGAGCCAATGTGGGTCTCCCACTTCATGTCCTGTGAGATGGTAGAGCCCAGGAACCTGAATGACTCCACTGCTGCTACAGTGCTGTTTAGAATGGTGAAGGGTGACAGTGTTGGGGGGTTCCTCCTAAAGTCCACAATCATCTCCACCGTTTTGAGTGTGTTCAGCTCAATGTTGTTTTGACTGCACCAGACAGCCAGCTGTTCAACCTCCCTTCTATATGCAGACTCATCATCATCTCGGATGAGGCCGATGACAGTGGTGTCATCTGCAAACTTCAGGAGCTTGACAGAGGGGTCCTTGGTGATGCAGTCATTGGTGTAGAGGGAGAAGAGTAGTGGGGAGAGCACACATCCCTTGGGGGGCACCAGTGCTGATTGTACAGGTGCTGGAAGTGAATTTCCCCATCTCACAAGCTGCTGCCTGTCTGTCAGAAAGCTGGTAATCCACTGACAGATAGACATGGGAACAGAGAGTTGGTGTAATTTAGTCCAGAGAATAGCTGGGATGATGGTGTTGAAAGCTGAACTGATGTCCACAAAAAGGATCCTTGCATATGTCCCTGGTCTGTCCAGATGTTGCAGGATATGATGCAATCCCATGTTGACTGCATCATCCACAGACCTGTTTGCTCAATAAGCAAATTGATGGGGATCTAGAAAGGGTCCCGTGATGTTCTTCAGGTGGGCCAACACCAGTCTCTCAAATGACTTCATGACCACAGACGTCAGGGCGACAGGTGATTTTTGGTTTCTTTGGGATGGGGATGATAGTGGAATGTTTGAAGCAGCATGGGACTTCACACTGCTCCAGTGATCTATTGAAGATCTGTGTGAAGATGGGGGCCAGCTGGTTAGCACAGGATCTAAGACATGCAGGTGAAATGCCATCTGGGCCCTGTGCTTTCCTTATCCTTTGTTTTCGAAAGACACAGCTCACATCATCTCACAGATCTTAAGTGCAGGTTGAGTAGCAGGAGGGGGGAGGAGGGGGGTTGCAGGAGGTGTTGGTGTTTGTGTGAAGTGAAGGTCAGAGTGGGTGTGGGGTGTGAGATTGGGCCTTTCAAATCTGCAGTAGAACACATTCAGGCCGTCAGCCAGTTGTTGGTCCACCACAAGGTTGGGGGTAGGAGTCCTGTAATTCGTAAGTTGTTTCATGCCACTCCACACTGATGCAGGGTCGTTATCTGAAAACTTGTTTTTCAGCTTCTCAGAGTATCTTCTTTTAGCCACTCTGATTCCCTTATTCAGTGTGTTCCTGGCCTGATTATACAAGACTTTATCCCCACCCCTGTAAGCATCCTCTTTGGCCTGACGAAGCTGCCTGAGTTACGCTATAAACCATGGTTTGTCATTGTTAAATATTAAATAAGTCCTAGTAGGAATGCACATATCCTCACAGAAACTGATATATGATGTAACAGTATCTGTGAGCTTGTCCAGGTCTGTAGCTGCAGCCTCAAAAACACTCCAATCAGTGCAGTCAAAGCAGGCTTGTAGTTCCAGCTCTGCTTCATTGGTACATCTCTTTACAGTCCTTAATACAGGCTTAGCAGATTTTAAGTTCTGTCTGTAGGTTGGAAGAAGGTGAACCAGACAGTGATCAGAGAGTCCCAAAGCTGCTCTAGGAACAGAGCGATATGCATCCTTTATTGTTTTGTAGCAGTGATCCAGTATATTTCTGTCTCTGGTTGGGCATGTAATGTGCAGTTTGTATTTGGGCAGTTCACATGTGAGGTTTGCTTTGTTAAAATCCCCAAGAATAATAATAACTGAGTCCGGGTATTGTTGTTCTGTGTCTATGATTTGATCAGCCAGCTGTTGCAGCTAATCAGTTGCTATCTTTCTGAGCAAAGATAGTTTTAAGATTTTTATGATGGATTTTAAGATTTTCAGATTTAACGTACGATGCATGGAAAATAGTAAAACAATAAACACTGTATATGCATAAAACACATTTTGAAATGTGGCAAAAATAAATGATAAATGCATTGTCAAAAGTATCCAAGATAGTTTTAATGTGACACTCATATCACAAAAAAGTTGAAATCTGATATAAAGATCAACCCCTGTGACATTAAAGTGCCTGTAGTTGAAGAAACACCCATGTGCACTTGAGATCATTATGTCAAGAGACATGTGTCTAGTAGTGATGTGCATGCTGTCTGTAATCTCGCCCCTAATAGGCTGCTGTACACTAATGGAGGATGCAGTGAGCTGGAATAAGTGTCTAATAGGGCTCTTCTGGCCGGGCTGACTCATGCACGCTCACTCTGGGCTTTAGAGATCATCGGGTGGGAAAATAATGCACATCTAATCTTAAGAGCGTCTATAATGAACACAGATGATAATAGAGACAGTGCTCGAATGTTACAGCCCATATTGATTTTTTTATTGTGTCTATCTTTTAACACAAACTTCTCTTACAGCTGACAGCATCACACACCCAATTAAAGAGCCGCAGTATATGAGATAATGGACCGGACACTCTCCAGGGAAATTTTGGATTATACCCAATCAGTTTGCACGTTGATTTAATGGCCTTTTATATCATTAATACCTGGAGTAAATATGATTGATTGATGAAAATGTAAACTCTATCATCGTTTATTTACCCTCATGTCGCTCCAAAAAGCACCATAATAGTACATAAAAGTAGTGCAGACAACTTGTGTGCTTTGTGAGAGAAACAGACCCAAACTGAAATCGTTATTCGTTAATAATCTTCCCATCCACAGTAGCTTTGAAGGCGAATTCAATTTGATAAAATTGTGTTATGAAATTGAAATGCATAAATCTTAAATATAGACTAAAATATTTTTTCGAGGGTTGAAACTGCACATGCGCGAATTAAATTTGAAACCTAACGTTTTTGGGTGAACTATTCCTTAAAATCTGATCCCAGTGTCGCAAGCCACTTTTTTACATTTAATCACGTACAGGATATGAGTTCTAGAGACCAACAATTCAGTTTTCACTAGTTTAACTCTTGATTTTAGGAATAGAATTACTACCAGTGAAAGTGTTCATTTTTAATATCAATAGTTACATTTGCACCAGTAAATACGTTAATTCTTGATATAAATATGACGTCATTACTTGCAGTAATACAGTACACATTCTTGATATCAAAAATGGAATTTCTACTAAAAACTAATAATTATTTATATTCTGTATGCATGTGCAATTACACACTTGCTCTTGCTCTCCCACTGATCAGCTGATTCAGCGCTGACCGTGCTCCATCACGGCCCGGCCACGACCTCCTCCTTGTCACAATCCTCCCCCGCCCGATTCAGGCCGGGGCGCCACCGGTCTGACAAACCCCCTTCCCCCCCCATCTATGGAGGGGAGACGCTGCCCTTCCGGCCGTTCTGTCAGCCGGTGGTCCACCCCGCCTCCTGCGAACCTGGGGGAGAGACTAGGGGAGGCGTGGGGAGAGGGAAAGGGCGAGTGGAGACACACAGAAAGAGAGAGAGAGAGAGAGAAAAAATTACTTGCCGGCTCCCGGACGTGCTTTTGCCTCAACCGCTCCTCTGCCCTCTGGCGGACGCCAGCTCACTCCTCCCCCAGTGAACGGCAGCGAGTCCTCCGGCCCCTGGCAGACGGAACCACTCTTCCCCTTATTGGCAGACAGCCGTGGTTCCTCCGGCTCTCGGCGGCCGGCAGCGACCCCTCCGTCCCCAGGCAGACGGCTGCGGCTGCTCCCCTGGCGGATGGCAGCGGTGAGGACTTACCGGCTGAACAGTCAACAAAGTTTAATGGTCAACATAAACTTACACCTACATAAAACATAAGGACACACACACACAGTCTCTCTCTCTCTCTCTAACTGGTGCCTCCGGCTAGTCTTTATCCCCCTCCCGGCTGATTAGCCCACTTCAGGGCTGGCCGTGTGTCCTCACGGCCTGGCCCCGCCCTCCTCCTCATCACAAGTTCATTTTAATGAAGTAAACTGACCAACCTGCAAAACTCCTTTTTTTGAGTCTTTAATTTATTGATATCTGAAATCCATTTCCAGAAATCTGAAATACCAAATCTAACACTCATGAAAATACATTTAAAGACCATTTAAGGAAGTGACTTCTTTTTGTTCCTTGAACATTTCCTGCTAGTTGTCAAAGTTAACTCAGAGCCTTATTTCAAGGATGCGTTAATGATACTGGAAATACTTCAGGAATAGTTGCGTCCTTTGTCATTCTTTGCATGCTTGAAATGGTCTGTAGATATAAAAAAAATGAGCATTTTTACTAGTTGTATTTCAGCTGTTGAAATCAGGAATGGACCTTTGCAATAGTAACAGTGTAATTATTATTGATTTCAAAATTAGCATTTTTACTAGAAAGAAGTGCATTGATGTGTTGGCTGATATCTCCCCAAACAGACCGAAGAAGAGGACGACTTCTGGAAACCTTCAAAGCCAATCAGAGAAGCATCCACCCACAAAAACACGACAAACACAGGTCTGTAAATAGAACTCTGGCACTTCTGAAGCACATTAGATGAATCGCTGTGGTCATAGTTTGGGTCAGAACCGCCTCCCACGGTTACGCCTGCTCTCTCTTCACACCTCTCTCAGTTGTATAGAGTTCTGACGTACGTCTAAAGTTAGCCAAACCTGCTGTGGGATAAAAACAACCACCTGTGTGTGTGTTACTGATGAGATCGGAGAGAATGCCCCACAGAGAGGGATATTCTTTAAAGAGCCCACCCACTCCATCTCTCTCTTCATCTGTCGCTTTCTTCTCCTTCACACTCTCACCAAAAATAGCACACTCCTCCGTTAATAAAGTATATACAGTAGATGTGTGAGAGAGTCCATCGGGCCAAATAACAGAACCATAAAAAGAGAGCAGCAAAACAAGTACCAAAAAGTAAAACCATGATTTCTTGGACATTGTTACCATGGTAACATCATGTTTTAGGTGTTTTTTACATTTACCATGGAAATACCATGTTTTTGGTTTAATACCATGGTAATACCACGTTTTTGACATCTACAATTTTAAAACCAAGTTTTTGGACATGGTTCAACATTTACCATGATAATACCATGTTTTTGAAATATACCATGGTAATGCTATGTTGGTCGACATTTACCATGACAATACCATGTTTTTGAAATATACCATGGTAATGCTATGTTGTTCGACATTTACCATGACAATACCATGTTTTTGAAATGTACCATGGTAATGCTATGTTGTTTGACATTTACCGTGATAATACCATGTTTTTGAAATGTATCATGGTAATACTATATTGTTCGAAATTTACCATGATAATGCCATGTTTTTGAAATGTATCATGGTAATGCTATGATGTTTGACATTTACCATGATAATGCCATGTTTTTTAAACTTACCATTGTATATAAATATGACAATTATTCACTGCCATGATAGATATATTAATATACAACAGTTAGTTCTGGTCCTCGAATCTGATTGGACGAGAGATGTTCCATGAGTACTGATGGTCTCACACCATCAGCACTCAGACACTTCACTGTGTGTATCACTCTGCTTGTGTTTGTGCCATCCTAAACTAAAGTGTAAGAGCAGTGCAGATGTGTTAAGAGACATCTGTCTCTTTACATTTAATTTTGTGACATTACATATTTTAGCCAGCAGGTGGAGACAAAGACCATTTTTGTGTGTAATATGAGCCAGTTGGTGACGTCAGCATCAGTCAGTGTTTTCATTCATCAGCACTCTGTGATCGCTCGTATTACTACTACACTACTAAAGCTGGGAAAATCGCTTTAAACGGCTTTAAACTAACAACTTCAGCATTAAGGCTCATCACAGCCGAGAGACACAACAGGCTGATTAATTACACAAACTCAAGGTGCTTATCTCTTACTGGACTTTCCACATTGGAGAGGACAAAATGGCGGAGGACACTGCGGTTTCTATAGTGAAAGGCTCTTGCGCACCAGCTACCGCGAAATAGAGGGGAATACCCCTGCTTGGACAGCTATTTTTCCACTGAGAAAATAGGATGCATTTCACCAAAACGACATGATCTTCAGAAAGCTGACTAACACACTACAGCATCATCAACAGGTGATTGCACACACACTCTCTCTCTCTCTCTCTCTCTCTCTCTCTCTCTCTCTCTCTCACACACACACACACACACACACACACACACTGTTAGAAACAGCCCAAGCCGTGATACTATTTCTAGTGACATTTTTGAATTACTAACAGAGGCTTGAACGCATCAGTTGTTTTGAACCAGCAACGGCAGATTCTGATCCATCACGTAAGAAAATAGTTCCATGCACAAATGCGTTTTTTGTGACTGCACTCACTTTTTTTTAACAATTGTTTTGTTTATTGAACTGTTGTATATAAGCAATATCACACTCGCAATTGTGCCTGTGGCCGAATCACAGCAGTGCTGATGTAGGGCCATATAACACACTTGCCCGTGTGATATTGCTTAACTGTGCCATGGTGCCAGTTAGCATCACTGTACCATGGCACTGCTTGAGTACTTTTTAATAGAACTACAGAAAAAAAGCCAGAGAAAGAGATGGTAACTGCCCCCTGCTGGATTACAGATTGCAGAGATAAAAGTTACAGATTTCAGACTGATGAGCTATGTTCAAACTGTATGATACTTGTAAGTAATGTCAACATCTTATTATTGCATCTCAACATTTTTAGCTCAGTAAGTGTTTAGAATTTATTTAGTAAGACTAGTGTTTACTCCATCTGTGCATCAGGGTTTATTTAGGAAGTGTTTCAGTGCTCACCGCATCTATTCTTTTATTAAACTGAAGGGGTAAAT
This sequence comes from Myxocyprinus asiaticus, assembly GCF_019703515.2. Taxonomy (NCBI): domain Eukaryota; kingdom Metazoa; phylum Chordata; class Actinopteri; order Cypriniformes; family Catostomidae; genus Myxocyprinus; species Myxocyprinus asiaticus. The sequence continues at coordinate 1,976,578 of NC_059390.1, forward strand.
GGGTAAAAGGTAAAACTCTGTGACTTTGTATTAGTGTGTTTGGTTTATTTTTGGTCAGAGGCACAAAATCCATATACTGTATGCAAGGTATGCAACGCATAGGGGCACCATGTTCACCCTTGCAAATGAGTAGTTGCGGCCCTGTTTTTGGTCCTTCTAGAGGCTTAATTTGCTCCTAAAGGCACTAGAAAGAAGCGACTGTCTATTTCCAACATACTTTATCCATAACAGTGCTTTTGAAGAAGATTTAAAGACTGAACACTGAAATGACTAGGGCAGTCTTCTTATATCAATCTCAGATATACCCCCCAAAGAAAAAGAAAGAAGGAGATAAATACTATTTCAGAAGACCAGTGACGGCTGAGACAGACCAACCAGCCATTATTAGTGTTATTATTGTGCTTGTCAGGACGTTTTCTGCAGCAATTGTGACAGCTCTGATCAGCCTCTGGTCTCGCTCTATCTCTACACACACATATTCACTTAATTGCTCTCACAGACACACACCTCAAGGCATAAGAGCTGGCACAGCCATATTTTTGATGTTTGATATGCATTCAGACATAACAGCGAAGAGTTTTTCTAACAGGACCAAGTTTTTTATTTAGCTCACCACCAACACAAAAGCAAACACATCAGGTTTACACCACCAACACACAAAAACCTGATAAATATTAGAATGGTTTTGCACATACATTTATTTATTCAGCAGTCACCAATTTCCTAAAAACTAGTTCACTGAAGGGTTAAATCTTGCACTCATTCTAATAATTGTAAATTGCTTGTCTTTCATGCTTCTATTACAAGACCAAAGCTATGTTATGTTACTGCATACTGCCCTGTATTTATAATAATAGCATATGAAACAGTATACCTATTAAATTAACATGTAACAGTTAGCAAATACTGATGGCTGAAATAAACACTGAACACTCGTTTAATAAACACTGATGCTTATTAATGAACACAAACACTTAGAGTATCTAAAACAGGTGTAAATTCTTATCTAGTACACAGAGGTGTCATGTCCATTCAGATTGAGGGGGCATGTGCCCCCTTAGAATTTTGAGCCAAGAGGATTTTGAATGGATTAATTGAAATTTGGTGTAAATGCTGATGTAATTCAGGTTTCATGAGTTCGCCTGCCCATATAATCTTTGAGTGATAAAGGGTAAACGTATGTGGCTTGCTGTCCACAAATGAGGGCTCGAAGAAGAGGCTCAAAATATACAAACTCTAAATATACTCCCCCTATGGGACTACTTTATATATAGAGGAAGCTATGAGCAGGAACTCTTAGAAGATTGAGGAAGGAGATGGGGAGGTGGAGGGATGCCGGAAAGTCTGTCGCTAGAGTGAGGTAAGTGGTGGTTTAAATACAAAGCAGCCTGCAGGTTGATTGGCAGATTAGATGAGCAAGCTCCTCCCGAACTTTCGTTTAATAACTCCATATAAACAGTAGTGGTGTTTCACAAGGTTTACAAGTTCACCTGCCCATATAATCTTTGAGTGATAAAGGCTTGCTGTCCACAAAGCAAATGGCTGGAGGAAGAGGCTCGAAACGAGCTCTAAATTTACCCCCCAAAAAGATGCTTAGAATGAAGGACAGAGAGCACATGCATAGATCAAAAATGCTGTATAGATTAATATATCCTTAGACGTGTATGCGACCGTGACAAATAATGCTGTAGTAGAACCATTTATTAAGCGCAATGTTTAACCCTCCCCCAAAATGGGTGAAAGAAATGCCAAATCAAATGCTAATGGAAGGCTAAATCTCGGAAAACTGCACTGAAGCAGCCAGCTTGCAGAGGCGGCCTCGTGCAAGGGCTTGCGCCGCGTGGAAATTTTAGATGAAGGACCTTTATGAAGCTATACGGGGCTGTACCATAGGTACTTTGTGCCAGTGCAGCCAGCTTGCGAAGACAGCCTCATGCAAGGGCCCGCTCTGGGTGGAAAGTTCAGACAAAGCACCTTTAGGGAGCTGGACCAAAGGTAAGCTGCAATGAAGCAGCTGCTTGCGGAGGCAGGCCTCACGCAAGGGTCTACCCAGAAACAGGAAAATATGGGTTATTGACATGAACAGGAGGGAACGGGAACCGTATCTGTAATGCTCATTACGGCTGCCATGAATCAAAGAATAAGGGCTTCAGTAGAAGCATGGTAAATACTGCTGAGGCAATAGAGTAAAGTGGGCATCTGTGGGAGCACTGCTGTGTTTCCATTATTGCAGGTGCAGTTCGATAAAAGATATCAAATTTAGAAAAATTTAGTTTGGAAAACATAACAATTACATTTGTACACACCCGTAAGGGAAGCAAAAGGTTAGTAAGGAAAACATTACAATTGCATTTGAGCTGGGCACTGCTGCGGCAGTATTGAGTGGGGCACTGCAGCGGCAGTATTGAGTGGGGCACTGCAGCGGCAGTATCGAGTGGGGCACTGCTGTGGCAGTATCAACAGGCAAAAGGGGGTACAGCTGCGGCAGTATCGAGTGGGGCACTGCTGCAGCAGTATTGAGTGAGGCACTGCTGCGGCAGTCTCAAGCACAAGCAGGGCACTGCTGCAGCAATATCGAGTGGGGCACTGCTGCAGCAATATCGAGTGGGGCACTGCTGCGGCAGTATCGAGTGGGGCACTGCTGCGGCAGTATTGAGTGGGGCACTGCTGCAGCAGTACTGAGTGAGGCACTGCTGTGGCAGTCTCAAGCACAAGCAGGGCACTGCTGCAGCATTATCTAGTGGAGCACTGCTGCGGCAATATCGAGTGGGGCACTGCTGCGGCAGTATCTAGTGGGGCACTGCTGTGGCATTATCTAGTGGGGAGCTGCTGCGGCAGTATTGACTGGGGCACTGCTGCGGCAGTATCGAGTGGTTCACTGCTGCGGCAGTATTGTCTGTATCTAAAAGGTGACTGGCTGTTTTACTTGTAAGGCGGGACTTCCTTTCTACATACAGATCTGCTTGGTTGGGCGTTCCAATTTCACCCATTCATTTTGATAGAAGTGTCCCATCTCTGCTAATAATCTCTGGTTTTACACAACATTAATTCACAAATATATATATATACATATATATATATATATATATATATATATATATATATATATATATATATATATATATATATATATAGGGTTAGGGGTTAGGGTTAGTGGTAGGGTTAGGGTTACAATAAAGCATTTAAATAAATATATATAACAAAATAATTTTTGGAGCCATGTCACATCCAGATCTATACGGTGAAAGGGAGCCCCCAGTTGGACAGTTGCTTGGGGCCTCGGAAATCATAACCCTGCCCCTGGGTATAAATACTGATTGGGAACAGGTGTAAATACTGATCCAGCACAAGTGTAAATACTGATTGGGAACAGGTGTAAGGATTGTTTCTCTGCTTTGACTGAACGGACCCAGTGTTTTCATGTTGAAAGTTTTTTTATTTATGCTCGATTAACTAATAAGTATTACTGGGAAGACTTTTACATAACTAGGACAAGAACTTTTTAAAAAAAGCCCCAAATGTCGCTCTGTTTTAAGGATGGAGAGGTGAGTAGACGTGGGTGGTGTGTGAATGATGAAGCCATTGCTGTATTTTGGACATAATTGCTTTTGTGCACGCACCTGCTTCCAAATGCACCATCTGTCATCGGCCAGAGAAAAACTCTCAAGACAATCCAACACGTTGCATCTAAATTGTAAAACTGAGAATTGAGAACACAGAGATGCCAAAGGAATTTCTTTCTTTATATTTATACTGATTCATTAATAACTGTGTGTGTGTGTTTTTTTTTATTGAGTGTTTATATGAAATACTAGCGTACTGCATCCTGCACAGTATACACTGGATTCTGCTTACGTTTACCATGATATTACCATGTTTTTAGACATGTACCGTAGTAATATAATGTAAGACTGTACTACTATACTATACTATGTTAATCAGCACTTTTAAAGTTTGATACATTTAAATGTAGTTTTAGTTTTGGTTTTAGTTAATAACCTTGTTATATAGCAGAGGTTAAGTGAGGTAACACACCTCATATTTGGTGAATGTTATGCTTTTTTTGTGTGGAAGGGTTTCTAGTATATTCTGAAAGACATTTTTGGTGTGTGTGTGTGTGTGTGTGTGTTACTTCACCCTGGCTGAACTTTTCTCAGGAGTAAAATTCTTGGATAGACACGAATGTCAAAAAATCGATTTGCAATACACATCCCATTTATTTCCATTTGAGGGGGCTTTGCAGGTTATGAGCTGTGTGTATGTATGGGAGCATGTGTGCGTGTGTGTGTGTGTGTACATATATAAATATGTGTGAAAGTGATTTGGGATTACAGGTGCCTGGCAGGTTTATCTAAGAGCCACCGGCTTTATCCGGGCCAGTTCCATCTGTCTGAGTGTGTGTAAGACTCGGAGCTTAGTGTCGCTCCGTGTGTGTTTGGGTCTGTGAGAGAGGGTTTCTCTCGCCTGAATCTGATTGTTTGATTTGTTTCTTGTGCCGTATTTACTGGGATCAGACGCTCAGATGCCGCAGTGTTTCTCTGACCTGCTGTATTAATAGAAGGGAGTATCATCTCAGTCAAGCATCACTGTTCCTGTTGCTCACACACTGATTTAAGAATTTGAGCAAACCACCTAACATTACTGTAAGTATTAAACAGTGTTGGGGAAGCTACTTTGAACTGTAGATTCATAAGCTACTCATAACTTAATGTAGTTAAACTACTGTCAATAGTAGTTGAACTGAATGTGAGTTTATACTGAATATACACTAATAAATCAAAAACAAAAAACGTATTTTATATATCAGAATTGAAATACAGTAAAGTGATAAACAGCAGCAATACACTAAATATCTCGCTTCAAAATAGAAGGCTGCATGGGGTTCAAGTGAATCAGTGAATCAATTATGTGAACTAGTTAATTCATACGAACCGTCTGAACGAACAGAGTCACTAAAATGAATCGGAGTTCCCACTGCTAAATATAAGTTAATCATTTATTTTAACCGGCCCATTTACATTCAGCTGAATGATTCGTGTTTCCTAGTGTTTGAGTGTAATACAATGTGACAAATGAAGCATTTTTGCTGCTCGATGGTAAATATAGCTCATTGCCATAAAAGTTGCACTATTGTGAAAATAGCAGAACTAAAAAATGTATTATTATAATTGATTGTACTCGATAAAATGGGCGATAAAAAACTACAGACTTACATTGAAGGGGGCGACGCTCTGGCAACCACCCAGAAGCCCGAGTACTGTATATCTGTCTGTCTTCGCTTTGGTGCTGTGAAGGTTGTGTATTATTTATTGCTTGTTTATTGATTCACACCAAACTGAATTTTTGCCCATACACACAGTAAATTTCTTAAGGCGTCTGCGATTCTTACACTATAAATGTCTGAACTCGCCAAATAAACCAGCCAAAAGCAAGCAGGAGTTCACACAATGGAGACTGTACATACACACACTCTCTCTCTCTCTCTCTCTCAGACACACACACACACACACACACACAATGAACAATGATGTGTTATATGTGCACTGTCAAGCTGCTTGTTAACTTTAAGATGACCTGTTGACAGGTGTGTGTGTGTGTGTGTGCAGAACAGAAAGTTTTCCAGAGTTTTAGTTTTGAAGGCTCTGTTAACAATTCACACTTCCTCCAGTCCTAACATATTACTGTTGAGACAACCAGCTTAAACCAGCTTGAGCTGGTTATCCGGTCCCATAGTCTGGCTTCACAGTCTGTTTTGCTGGTTTTACTTATCTACTAATGTTAACATATACAATGTCTATTGCACTTTATTTTGTTTAACTAAAAAGCTTCCTGCTATTGTTAACAAATTAAAAATAATGTATAAATATATAGGGTACAGTGGGGCTATATATATATATATATATATAATTATTATTATAATTTTTTTTTTTTTGCTTTTTTGTGTGACAAAATAAGATAATGGTTATATAGTGATCATTTGTACTTTTCCCAATTTGGAATGCCCAATCCCCAATGCGCTCTATGTCCTTGTGGTGGCGTAGTGACTCGTCTCAATCCAGGTGGCGGTGGAGACCGTCAATCCGTGCATCTTATCACGTGGATTGTTGAGCACGTTACTGCGGAGACGTAGTGCGTGTGGAGGCCCATGCTATTCTCCATTCATCCACGCACAACTCACCACGCGCCCCACCGAGAGCGAGAATTTTAAGGACCTACTGAGCTGAGATATTTTCCTATTTTAATTCAAATGTGTTCTGGTGAAGAAAGAAAGTCATACACACCTGGGATATCATGAGGGTGAGTAAATGATGGTTTGATTTTTGGGTGAACTATCCCTTTAAGAAAAACATTGTGTTTTATGGGTGGGCTTTTGCCGCTGCAACAGGGAGGCGTTTTACCCCAAATACCATCCTTTCACTTGTTTAATTTCACTTATAGCTTTTGCCCCGTTGTGCCCTATGAAATTGCCCCACACATCCATTTTATTCTGACCAAAATCATTTGCACATCAAGTCATAATTACGATTTCTGAATTCGTAAGAACTTCTCAGGAGGACTTGAAGGCAGCTGCATGCACGCACGCACGCATGCACACACACACACACACACACACACACACCGCTTCATTCCTATGAAAATCTCCGTTCATCTCCTCTGGGTTTATCGTGGCTTTCGGTTTGTCTCAGACAGGTCCTCCTCCTCATAGGCTCCGCACTCTGATCCCTGAAACAAACAAACTAAACCCAGCAGATCCTGATTTGGGTCTGAGTCAGAATCTTTGGCTCAAGCGTTGAAGCTGTGGATCAAACCCTGTCAATCACAGCTCACAGTGTTTCACTTTTCTGCAAATTCATCCTACAAATGGCTTGCTTATAGATAACTTGGAAAGAGGAACATATTTTACCACACATCACCTTTAAATCAAAGCCAAAGATTCACGGCACTACGCTGTTGCCGAAATATTGAACTGTTTCGGAATCAGATCCTGAATCAAAATGGAATCATTAAGTGTCTAAAGATTCCCGCCGCTGTTAGACATCAGCTCTGCAGATCCACCAACAGACCCTAAAGGATGTTCGCTTGTGTCACATGACGAATCACCCTTACAAACCCCTACAGAATGAACACCTGTGGGGGGTCGCCAGTGCGTGTGTGTGTGTGTGTGTGTGTGTGTGTGTGTGCAGTGAGGTAAAGCAGTTATCCCACTCTAACACTCCATTAGCTCATTGATCAGTGTAGAAACAGGAGGGAGAGACTGACCGAGTGATCCATCACACACACACACACACACACACACACGCTTTTTTTTTTTTTTACCAGAAGAAAGCTATACTCATTTGCAATTTATAGATTTCTGGAAGACTGGTGCATTGGCTCTTAAAGGGACAGTTCACTCAAAAATGATCTACTGTTATGATCTACTCACCCTTATACGGAGCCATAGTTTTGGTTTTCCTGTGTTATTATCTATGGTTTAACTATGAATATCATGGTTAAGATATGGTTACTTAAGTAAAACCATGGTGAATTTTGTTTATGGTTTACAAATATCATAGTTGAACTACAGTTACTGTATTTCAGAAAATAAATTCCTTTCCTGACCTTAAAGGGACCCCGTACCCTATGTTGCTTGAAAATTATTATTATTATTATTATTATTATTATTTTTATTTTTTTTGTGTGTGTTTTGCTTTGTTTATTTATTTATTTATTTACGAAACACAAAATGAGTTATTTTTCCATACAAAAAAGATTGGTTGGGGACCAGAGGCTGGCAAGCTCCAAATAGGACCAAAAACTTTTTTCCAAGTAAACTTTTGCATGATATTGCATGCTGCATGTCTTCCAAAGGCATATGCATGTCCAAATTTTTCCACATTTTTTTGCACAAGGAAAATGTTTTTTAGCAAAGCTCTTATTGGTAGCTAAAAGCAAAATAAAATGAGTCAAATTATGCAATAAATGAAAGTTTCAGCATACAGGTGTCAAACGACATGAGGGTGAATAAATAATGACAATTTGAAATTTGAATTACAGCTCTGGATCCTGTTTGCTACCTGAAATCAAATTTCAATTAAAAGGCTCAGTTAAGTTCTGAAGTGACGATTTTTTGTTCTCTTAAACACACGGGATGATGGAAACTGTTTTATTCTCAAATCGTTTTTGCGATATTCGTAACTTTAATGGAAACATGACTATTGATCTGGTCTTATTATAACAATGTAATTATATAACTATTGATGTCTTGTCCTCTAGGTTGAGCACACTTGTCAGGTACTTGAAGCTGATCCTCTCTTCTGATATCACAGGTTCACTTGCAGTGTTGTTAATCAGGATTTGGAGGGCAGATTGTGTTCGAAATGTGATCAAAATGTGTTTTTTATTTAATGACTTATGAGTTTTTGATTGGCAGATTTTTTTGCCCATCCGACTGAAATCGGTTATTATGCAGCGCTGATGATTTCACAGTCCGACTGAAGTGGAACAGCTCAGGTGTGCGAGCTCACAAACACATCAGCCGAATGGACATTCCTGAAAACGTCCACTGTGAACAGCACACAGAGATGCAGAAATCTCACAGAAACATGTCCAGAAACATTTCACCTCATTTTCTTTATGCAAAATATAGTTTGTTTGTTAATTTCTTTTGATTTTGGGGTGAAATATAACCTGTATATACGTGTTCTTGACAGGTTTCTTCACCCAATGACAATGAGCATTTTTAGCAGGCAACACTAGATAAAAAGAGAGAAGTGATGCTTATGGGCACAGTAGGAAATCAGCCAAGCCGAAATAGGAAGAGAGAGAGAGAGAGAGAGAGAGAGGGAGAGAGAGAGAGACAGGGAGCCTCATAAGTAATTGAAATGGAGGTGATGTCGCTCTTGGGCTGTACTGCTACTGTAGCTGAAGTGCAGTTGAGCGTTTGGGATAAAATTGCTTTCTAATTATTCAACCCACCTTTACTCTTCCTCCAGAGAGAAGAGAAAGAGAGAGATAGAGTCTCTAGCTGTATTTTGATGAAGCATTCACTGTGTGATATTTGTTGTATTATGAGTTATACTCATAATGGATGTATATCTTTTCCCAGCATGCAGAAGCAGTGGGTGTTTGTGGCTTTTATAGCCCTCCTGATTGTCACAGCGACGCTGGCAGATGGTGGGAAAACGGAGAAACAAGGTAGAACATTACCCCGTACTGCTCTAGTTTACCCCATACTGCTCTGTTTTTACCAAAATACTGCTCTATATTACCACACACAGCTCTATTGTGCCAGACTTCTCTATATTACCCCATACTACTCTATATCACTCCTCACTGCTCTATATTACCCCATACTACTCTATATCACCCCTCACTGCTCTATATTACCCCATACTGCTCTATATTACCCCATATTACTCTATATCACCCCTCACTGCTCTATATTACCCCATACTGCTCTATATTACCCCATACTACTCTATATCACTCCTCAATGCTCTATATTACCCCATACTACTCTATATCACCCCTCACTGCTCTATATTACCCCATACTGCTCTATATTACCCCATATTACTCTATATCACCCCTCACTGCTCTATATTACCCCATACTGCTCTATATTACCCCATACTACTCTATATCACCCCTCACTGTTCTATATTACCCCATACTGCTCTATATTACCCCATATTACTCTATATCACCCCTCACTGCTCTATATTACCCCATACTGCTCTATATTACCCCATACTACTCTATATCACCCCTCGCTGCTCTATATTACCTCACACTACTCTGTACCACCCCTAACTGCTCTATATTACCCCATACTTCTCTGTATTACCCCACACTGCTCTATATTATCCCTCACTGCTCTATATTACCTCACACTACTCTATACCACCCCATACTGCCCTATATTACAACACAGATCCATATTGTGCCAGACTGCCCTATATTAACCCATACTACTTTATATTACCCCTCACTGCTCTATATTACCCCAAACTACTTTATATTACTCCATACTGCTCTATACTACCCCTTACTGGTCTATTATACCCCATACTGCTTTATATTACCCCTTATTGCTCTATATTTCCCCATACTGCTCTACAGTACACTGCGTGCCCAAATATTAGGCAAGTGAGTATTCTGATCTTATCACTATTTCCATGCACATTTTTCCAACTCCAAACCATATAAATTTGAATGCTTATTGGATTCAGTCATTTTCAGGTGGTATGTATTTGTGTAATGAGGGAGGGTGTGGTGAAAGTGACTAACACCTTATATCAAGGTGTGCATAATTATTAGGCAGCTTCATTACCTCAGATAAAATGGGCCAAAAAAGAGATTTAACTGACACTGAAAAGTCAAATATTGTAAAATGCCTTTCAGACGGATGCAACACTCTTGAAATCGCTAAACTATTGAGGCGTGACCACCGGACAATCAAACGTTTTGTTGCGAATAGTCAACTGGGGCACAAAAAATGCACAGAGAAGAAAAGGTGCAAATTAACTGCAAAAGACTTGAGAAGAATTAAACGTGAAGCTACCAGGAACCCATTATCCTCCAATGCTACCATATTCCAGAACTGCAACCTACTTGGAGTGTCCAGAAGTACAAGGTGTCAAGTGCTCAGAGACATGGCCAAGGTCAAGAAGGCTGAAACACGACCACCACTGAATATATTCACAAGTTGAAGCATCAAGATTGGGCAAAGAAATACATGAAGACAGATTTTTCAAAGGTTTTATGGACAGATGAAATGAGAGTGAATCTTGATCACTAATGGACACAGGGCACCACTTTGAGTCAGGTGCCAGCAAGGTGGAGGAGGGGTACTGGTACGGGCTGCTATCATTAAAGATGAGGTAGTTGGACCTTTTCGAGTTGAAGATGGACTGAAACTCAACTCTCAGACCTACTGCCAGTTTCTGGAAAGTACTTTCTTCAAGCAGTGGTACAGGAAGAAGTCCTCAGTATTGCAGGACAATACTCCATCACATGCATTCAAGCACTCCACTGCTTAGCTAGCCAGCAAGGGCCTCAAAGATGCCCAAATAATGACTTGGCCCCTTCCTCACCTGACTTAAATCCTACTGAGAACTTGTGGGCCCTTCTGAAACGTGAGATTTACAGTAAGGGAAGACAATACACCTCTTTGAACAACATTTGGGAGGCTGTGGTTGCTGCTTCAGCAAAAGTTGATCATGAACAGATCAAGAAACTGACAGACTCCATGGATGGAAGGCTCATGGCAGTTATTGAAAGGAAGGGTGGCTATATTGGTCACTGAATATTTTTGAAAGGCCAAAAATGATATTTAATTGTCATTTTGTGTTACTTATTTGTTGCACCTACTCTAAAAATTGAGAATAAACAATTGAGTTGGGAGAAATTATTTTTGTAATTTAGTTGCCTAATAATTGTGCACACTAATAGTTGCCTAATAATTGTGCACACTTATATATTCCCTTGAGAAAGACTAAAATCACTTTCCCTATCTGTCGTTCACTCGATGTTGTGTCGATGTAGTGACACTAGGGGTCACTCTTGGGAGCCCTAAACACCTCTGCTTTTTGAAAAAAGTCCAATGGGAATTGGCGAGTGGAATTTGCATGCCACTCCCCTGGACATGCTGGTATAAAAGCTGGTATGCAACCACTCATTCAGATTTTCTCTTTGGAGCCGAATTCATATCACCTCAAACTGCTGGATTTTATGGCGCATTTCAGTGGCTTCTCCCCCTCTGCACCCGTGGAGTGCAGAGAAAGCCCCTGGGTGCTTCGGCAGAACAAAAAAAAAGAGTATATTAAAAAAAAAGAGTATATTTTCAATTCTAAAAGAGCGGCACACACGGAACATCTTTTTAAAGATGCCTTTCCATTTGTGTGTTATTCCTGGTTGCGGTCGTTATCTCTCCACTTCTGATGGCCACAATCGCTGTCATACGTGTCTGGGCGCTGCCCACATGGAGACTTCCTTCATGGATGGGTCTTGTCCTCATTGCGAGAACGTGAACATAGCAATGTTTCAGTCATGGCTTGCCTTCATAAGAAAGCAAGCCACCCCAGCGGCTCCCCGCCTCAGTCCTTCTACCTACGGGTATGAGGCCATGTTAATTAGCACTGGGGATGATTTGGGGACTCCAATGGGACCACCTCTGCCGGGTAACCCCCCACGGACCTCCCATTCCTCAGCATGCTCGCTTGCCCCGGTTGGGCTCTCGGATGAGACCACCAGCTCGTCTCAGGGTGAGTTCGACCTCTTATTCGGGGCCCGGGAAGACGATGAGTTATTGAGCGCAGCATCGGAGAGCGGGCTTGTCCACTCTGATGCGGAGACTTCGGCTGGGCTTCCTCCTTCGGGTATGGTCGCCAAGTCTCAGGCCGACGCGGAGATGACGGACATACTTTCCCGGGCAGCAGCGAGCGTCAGGCTAGAGTGGAACCCTCCACTCTCGCCTGAACCCTCGCGGCTCGATGATTGGTTCCTGGGTCCAGAACGCCACTCACGGTATGTCCGACATGATTATCCCCTTCGTCCCCCTCGCCCGGAGTTTGCATGCATGGCTCACGCTTTCCAACCCATCACGATGGCTGACCCAGACTGTCCGACTCAGCTACGCAATTCAGTTTGCCAGGCGCCTGCCCAGGTTCAGCGGCGTCTGCTTCACCTCGTGAAAGGTGAGAACGCTGCTACCTTGCGTGTGGAGATCGCTACCCTTCTACAGAAGGGTGCGATAGAGCCTGTCCCTCCGGCTGAGATGAAGAAGCGGTTTTACAGCCCCTACTTCATCGTACCGAAGAAAGGCGGTGGGTTGTGGCCTATCTTGGACCTGCGAGTACTGAACCGGGCCTTGCACAGACTCCTGTTCAAGATGCTGATGCAAAAACTTTTTAGCGAGCGTCCAGCATCGAGATTGGTTTGCGGCGGTAGACCTGAAGGACGCGTACTTCCACGTCTCAGTCTTACCTCGACACAGACCCTTCCTGCGGTTTGCTTTCGAGGGCCGGGCGTACAAGTACAAGGTCCTCCCCTTCGGCCTGTCCTTGTCCCTTGTGTCTTCACAAAGGTCGCAGAGGCAGCCCTTGCCCCACTAAGGGAAGTGGGCATCCACATCCTCAATTATCTCGACGACTGGCTAATCCTAGCTCACTCTCGGGATGTGTTGTTTGCGCACAGGGACCTGGTGTTCACGCATCTCAGCCGACTGTGGCTTTGGGTCAACTGGGAAAAAAGCAAGCTCTCCCCGGTTCAGAGCATCTCTTTTCTTGGCTTGGAGTTGGACTCAGTCTCGATGACGGCGCGCCTCACGAACGAGCATGCACAGTCGGTTTGAACTGTCTGAAGGCGTTCAGACAGAAGAGGCTCCTGGGGCATATGGCATCCTCAGCGGTGGCAACACTGCTCGGGTTGATGCATATGAGAACCCTTCAGCACTGGCTTCAGACTCGAGTCCCGAGATGGGCATGGCTCTCGCGTGGTCATCATGCCGATCTGTCGCAACCTCTTCAACTCGACCGTGCATTTCTACGTGCAGGGGTTCCCCTAGAGCAGGTCTCCAGGCGCGTCTTGGTTACAACAGACACCTCCAAGATGGGCTGAGGCGCCGTATACAATGGGCACACAGCCGTGGGCCAGTCCAGGAGCCGGCGGCTGTGTGCCCTTTGCAAACGGCGCCCCAGCCCGTCTTGGAGGTGTCTGTTGTGGAGGTGGAGGTGTCTGTGTTGGTACATCAACTGCCTCGAGTTGTTGGAAGTACTGCTCACCCTGCGGAGGTTCCGGCCATTGATCCAGGGCAAGCACGTGTTGGTCCGGACGGACAACATGGCGACAGTAGCGTACATCAACCGTCAAGGCAGTCTACGCTCCCGTTGCATGTCACAACTCGCCCGCCGTCTCCTCCTCTGGAGTCAGCAGCGCCTCAAGTCGCTACGAGCCACTCACATCCCGGGTGACCTCAACACCACAGCAGATGGTAAACTGCATCTTCCTTGGGCAGAGGTTCCTCTGCCCCCGGTCACTGTGTTTGTAGAACTCCTCCCCCGTTGGGTAGGAACTACCATGGGACTTCTCCACATGACATACTTACGACAAGACTCGGTAAGACCATGTGATGTATTTCCACTTGAAATGCCCCCACCCCTCCGGGTGGGGTGTGGTCTCCGTTGTGTCTTCCCATTGGGAGTGACACCCCCCTGACGTAGACACTTATGGCCCCCAGCCAGTAAACTAAATTCCACTCTTTTTGGGGAGAAAAAAAGAGGAAAAGAGGCCACGGCTGGGTTAGCCTGTCTCTATTTGTTAGGCAGTCGACTTGTTCCCAAAGGACCTTTCAACGCTCATAAGAGCGTTGGGGGAGGTTACTTGACGGCCTGGTGCGCTGGCTACGAGCCACACAGCGGTCTGCCCGTCTCGCACCGCCAGTCCACGTAACACAGTTCAGCTAGTTGTGGCGTTTTGTATAGGGACCCCTAGTGTCACTACATCGACACAACGTCGAGTGAGTGACAGATAGGGAACACCTGGTTACTTTCGTAACCTCCATTCTCTGATGGAGGGAATGAGACGTTGTGTCCCTCTTGCCACAACACTAAACTACCCGCTGAAATGGCCGGGACCTTGTCTCGGCTCCTCAGCACAAAACCTGAATGAGTGGTTGCATACCAGCTCCTTTTATACCCATATGTCCGGGGGAGTGGCATGCAAATTCCACTCGCCAATTCCCATTGGCCTTTTTTCAAATTGCAGAGGTGTTTAGGGCTCCCAAGAGTGACCCCTAGTGTCATTACATCGACACAACGTCTCGTTCCCTCCATCAGGGAACGGAGGTTACGAAAGTAACCAGGATGTTTTATTTGTTAAATATTCAGGTTTGAGGTTCAATAACATTTTGGATTGACTGAAAGCATTGTGTTTGTTCAACAATAAAATTAATCCGGAGGAATACAATTTGCCTAATAATTAGGCACGCAGTGTATATTACCCCATCCTGCTCTATATTCCCCCTCACTGTTCTGTATTACACCATACTGCTCTATATTACCCCTCACTGATCTATATTTCCCCATACTGCTCTATTTTACCCTCTATATTGCCCCATACTGCTCTATACTACCCCTTACTGCTCTATATTACCATACACAGATTCATATGGTGCCAGACTGCCCTATATTAACCCATACTACTCTATATTACCCCTCACTGCTCTACATTACCCCAAACTACTCTATATTACTCCATACTGCTCTATATAACCCCTCACTGCTTTATATTTCCTCATACGGCACTATATTTTCCAATATTGCTATACTCTATATTCCCCTCACTGCTCTATATTTCCCCATACTGCTCTATATTTCCCCATACTGCTCTATATTACACCATACTGCTCTATATTACCCCATAATGCTTTTGTGGCAGCGGGGGCGTGGTCAAGCATCTCTCCGGAGAGAGAGAAAGCAGTAAGGGCGCTTACACCTGAGCTAAATTATGTCTAACACCTATCTCTAATTTCAGTGAGCACGGGGAGAGCGGCATAAAAAGAGCCATACCGCTAGTAGACGAGAGAGAGAGAGTCTGGGTATCAGAGATCCTATTGTGAAGCCGAGAGTTTATTATTGCGAAGTTGAGAGTTTATGATTGTGAAGAAGTTTGTTTATTTTGAGAGTGAATTATTGAACAGAGTGAAAAGCCTGAAAGAGTGTATCTGCTGCAGTGAGGAGAATAAAACGCCTACCTGAACCAGAAAATCTGCTTCTCGCCTCCTCCTTTCATTGAAAAGTGTTACACCTTTATATTTCCTTATACTGCTCTATATTACCCCATACTGCACTATATTTTCCCATATTGCTCTACTCTATATTCCCCTCACTGCTCTATATTTCCCCATACTGCTCTATATTACACCATACTGCTCTATATTACACCATACTGGTCTATATTACACCATACTGCTCTATATTACCCCATACTGCACTATATTTTCCCATATTGCTCTACTCTGTATTCCCCTCACTGCTCTATATTTCCCCATACTGCTCTATATTAGCCCTCACTGCTCTTTATTACCCTATACTGCTCTATATTACACCATACTGCTCTATATTACCCCTCACTGCTCTATATTACCCTTTACTGATCTATATTACCCTTTACTGCTCCATATTACACCATACTGCTCTATATTACACCATACTGCTCTATATTACCCCTCACTGCTCTATATTACCCTATACTGCTCTATATTACACCATACTGCTCTATATTACCCCTCACTGCTCTATATTACCCTTTACTGATCTATATTACCCTTTACTGATCTATATTACCCTTTACTGCTCCATATTACACCATACTGCTCTATATTACACCATACTCCTCTATATTACCCCTTACTGCCCTATATTACCCTTTACTGCTTTATATTTCCCCTCAATGATCTATTCTGTTCCTTTATTTGAGGTGCATGGCAACAGTATGAAACTGTGTTTTTGTCTGTGTATGTCTGTTCATGCACTCTGACAGGTAAGAAAGAGCGTAAATCAGATTGTGGCGAGTGGCAGTGGAGCGTGTGTGTGGCTAACGAGGGTGACTGTGGTCTGGGCACTAGAGAGGGCACACGCACTGGCACTGACTGTAAACAGACCATCAAAACCCAGCGCTGCAAAATCCCCTGCAACTGGAAAAAACAGTTTGGAGGTGAGAAGCTACACACACAGGTATCATGTTAAATAAGCCTCCGTTGTGCAAAAACAAGAAGGAGATTCTAACAGATTTCCATCCTCTTGAATGACACGGCTGCTGTGAGAGCCAGAAACAATCTGGCAGAATGTGCCGCTGTGTGTGCGCGCGTTTGTGAAAGCATATGCCACCTTCCCTTGGGATTTATAGGTATGCACATAAACTATCAACAAACACTGAAACTGTAGGGTGTTTTACTGTGAAGTCTCTCTCTCTCTTTCTCTCTAGGAATGTGAAACATGCCGTACAGACAATCTCGCTTTGAAAGCACATCAGGAAATTCAGATTTAATGAAACATTATTGCACTATACTGTATGTTCTTCAGTTTTGAATCCTCCTGTGTCAATTTTTGTAGTTTAGCATTCGTGTCAGTCCAGTTTAGTGTTGAAGTGCTGCTGTCTCATGTAGAATATTTCCTCTGTGAGTTTTAAAAGCTCTTTTTCACACAAGTCTCATTTTGAGGGTCTGGATGCAGGACAGCGTCCATTCAGCCGCAGGGCTCCTGCATGTAATTACATTCTCTCTGCCTTTAAATATGTCATTAGAGACAATTTTGTGCTTGATTGAAGCAGTTTAACCCGCATCCATTCCCGTAGAGAGAGAGAGAGAGAGAGAGAAAGAGTGCTCACACACAGAGACAAAAAGAGTGAAAGAAGAAATGTGAAGAGAATTAAAATGAAGAAAAAACATGTTGGATAGGTGTTGAATTTAACACTGTCCAAAGGACTTCTATATATATATATATATATATATATATATATATATATATATATATATATATATATATATATATATATATATATATATATATATATATATTTGGAAAAATATGTCACACATTTTTTAAATATATGTTGCATTTATGTACAAGTATGTGACTTTTATATCAGTGAAAACAATACATGATGTTTTAAATGTGTAGCAATATATCAGATTTCTGTATTGCACATTTGCTCTGTTTTGCATTCACAAAATATTTTGTATTGCGTTTCTGACGAGGAGCATATAATCATTGTTGTGAACTGATTCCACATGTTAAAATCAAACACTCGAGTGTTGTGTGTCTTCTGTAGGCGAATGCAAGTATGACTTCCAGGAATGGGGAGAGTGTGATTCCACCATGGGAATGAAGACGCGTACCGGTGTGCTGAAGCGAGCGCTGATGGATGCAAACTGCCCAAATACAGTCAGCGCCACCAAACCCTGCGGCAAACCCAAGACCAAGCTGCAAGGTACAAACACACACACACACACACACACACACACATACAAACATAAACACACACAAAGGAGTAATTTAACGTGTGCAAAAAGACACCACAACACACAAAAAGTGTCCTACCTTGAGAAGGTGTGGCCTATTGTAGGTGATGTTTGCTCTCTCTTGGTATTGACCTGTACATGGGAGCCAGCTGGTATGTGATAGCTGTGCTGTATGTATAAACCTCAATCCCCTGGCTTCAAGAGGCACACTAGCGACTGACGCTAGAGCCTTTAGCCTCCTCGTCAGTGTGCCTGCCTCCCATGCTGGAGATGCCATTTCGAATCCTGCTTCAAGCGGGATGAGCAGGACCAGTTACACACAGATTGGAAAAGCATACAACCATACTATTCACGCAGTATGCAGTATATACTGTGCACATACAGTACCTGGATGATTCACTCGACTTGACCTTCCATCTCTTTCTTGACACATCATTGGATCAGACTGCCAAAAGTTTTGATGTTTTAACACTGAATAGAGTGCAACAGTGCCCACTCACTTTTTCAGCCGTATTGGTTCCGGATGTATTTTTCCCATTCATTTCTTCCATAGGGATTTTAAAAGAGTTGTAAGCCATGAAACAAACCAACCAGCTTCGAGGTGAATCACATTAAAAACTTTCATTTGAAGCAAAAAAGTATTTGAAAATCAGACAAAAAGACAAAGGTGCAAGACTTTGTACTTAACATCTTTAATGAGGGAATGAACTACAATCACATGAAGCATTGCGCATGACGTAGTCGAATTAAAAATGATGCAAATCTCTAAATCTATTGATTTTTGTTTTCTCCCCAATTTGGAATGCCCAATTCCCAATGCGGGTGGTGGAAGACAAATCTCAGTTGCCTCTGCGTCTGAGACCGCCAATCCACGCATCTTATCACGTGGCTTGTTGAGCACGTTACCACGGAGACATAGCGTGTGTGGAGGCTTCACGCTATTCTCCACGACATCCATGCACAACTCACCACGCGCCCCACCGAGAGCGAGAACCACATTATAGCGACCATGAGGAGGTTACCCCATGTGACTCTACCCTCCCTAGCAACCGGGCCAATTTGGTTGCTTAGGAGACCTGGCTGGAGTCACTCAGCACGCCCTGGATTCAAACTTGCGACTACAGAAGTGGTAGTCAGCATCAATGCTCGCTGAGCTACCCAGGCCCCCAATCTATTGATTTAAAGTTGTTGATTATAAGTATAGAAACAATATATTTTAACCTTATTGCAAAATATTCAGATATATACAAATATATATACAGTAAGCAGTTTAAGAGTGTAGGGAGAGCGACTCGAGTTATTTTTGTCAAATAAAGTGCTGCACAACAGAGCATCACATATGTGAAAGATTGCTTAAATATAATGCAATTACTTATGACTTATTATTATTATTATTATTAGTAGTAGTAGTACAGTAAATATTACATAACTATACTGTAGTGATATATTTCTGTCGTACTTTTTCCATTTAAATTGAGATTTTATTTTGAAGTGTCTGTGTTGTTTGATGGTAGCTTCTCACTTCTGGAAAACGCAAGTCACTATGTGACAGAATGTGATTATTATACCACAAAAGACTGCTGTTTAATTAGTAGATGTGCCTCATGCTACAAAGTGAATAAGTGCTCTGCTTGCTGTCATCTACTACAAACAGAGCATACTGTGTATAAAAGAGCTGTAAAAGCAGCCGGCGTCGGGACAGCACCGGCTCCACACATTCACAAGCGCTCACATTTGAAGCACTCAGCACATGCAAATTATATGTTTATCTCATTCAATCACAGCCTTTGTGGTTTAATCACACTAGGACATAATGTGATTTTAATTTGTGCACTGAATGTTTACGGAATGACATTTGTACGGCAGATGGTATCTGAGCATTTTGACGAGCACGTGTACAAATACATGAGTGCGGTATCAGACCCACTTCCCATACCAGTATCGGTCTCGGGACATGTGTAACGGGAGCCAGCTGATAGATAGCTGTGCAATGTGTATAAACCTCACTCTTCTGCCCTCAAGATGTGCCGTAGTGACTGACGCTAGACGCTGTTGCCTCCTTGTTAGAGCACCCGCCTCCCATGCCGGAGATGCTGGTTCGAGTCCTGTATGGAGCGGGTAGAACAGAAGCGTCACACACGCCTAGTTTATTTTAAGTTATCGTTAATAATCAATTCGCCTATGGAGAAAAGAAAGGAAGGAAGGAAGGAAGGAAGGAAAGAAGTGTAATGGAGATGGATTTGGCTGTGTAATGGATTCGATGGCTCTTGCGTTCTTGTCAAATTGATCAGGATTTGGACTGGAGCTCAAGTGCAGCAACCACCATGAAAGAGTTTAAAGAGCCGAATCCATCATCAAACATCAGGGGAATGAAGGTCTGCTTGGCAAGAAAAATACTGTACTAAATATCTGCACATTGATGGCTCACTTTATGTATTGCAGCAGTTTCCTGGTGAAATGAACCCTAGAGGCGCTACAACCATGGGCGGCTCCAGGGCTGGGCTACCGGGGCTTAAGCCACGAATATTTTCTGTAAAGCCCCGAACATTTTGATCATCTTTTTGTAGTGA
Source organism: Myxocyprinus asiaticus (assembly GCF_019703515.2). Lineage (NCBI taxonomy): Eukaryota > Metazoa > Chordata > Actinopteri > Cypriniformes > Catostomidae > Myxocyprinus > Myxocyprinus asiaticus. Next base: position 1,997,152 of record NC_059390.1, read on the forward strand.
CGTCAGAAGTATCAGTGCTTAGTTATCAAGTTGATATGAAAACATATTACATTTAATTATTTTAACATTACTTTTTAAAGTTAGGGTAATATACTGTATATAAATGAATGATTCCTGTCTCTCTACGGTATTGATAACACCAAATACAGACTCTATTCAGTGCCCACGAGCTGTCTTGTCGACAGCTGCTTTCCAGCTCTCATGTCGCCTTTGTGTGCGCATGCAAGTAGAGAGCTTACGGCACACGATTGCGGCTGTGTGTCTCAGAAACTGTGTTGAGTTGGTCCATCCAGATGCAGTAAGTTCCAAATATTTAGATATGTAACCCTGAAAACAAGGAGCAGTATATACAGGTGTACTCGAGGAATTTGCTAACTTTAAAGTCACAAGCCAGGACATTTGCATTTTTAGCAAAACTCTTTATTAAGACTCGATGCAATAAACCTAGTACTTTAGCAGATCTAGCTATTATTTTTCATCTCTAGTACCTGTTTAGCCTTTTACAACCTGCTTTCTTGCAAATTAACTTAAGCACCCGACGAATCAATGAAAACTGTATACAGCCGTACATGATGTGTCAAACTACGGAAAGCCGAAATGGACATATTGTTTTTTTTTAAATCGTGTTTTAAAGTATAGGTGTTAAAAGCATGCAATTTCTGATCTTTGAGCGTATCTAAGGCTGATACAAAAGTTAGTGAGACTTTTTTAGTTTACTACACAAATGACACCTCATAGATGTATTCAGGTTTTTATTATAAAGTGTATTATTTTCTGATATTTCATCAAAGTATGACCCCATATCCACAGAGGTCTGGGCTAAGCCCCGAATGTCCACTGACGCTAGCACCGCCCCTGGCTACAACAATGACTTTTACTCACTTTCACACAAATCACGAGTAAAACGGCAGATTATCTATTTTATGACATCTAAACACTTTTACAATAGTGCATGACTCATTTTAACATTTTCATTACATCACCACATTTACAAGCTTGTTCGAGTGATCAAATTGCGCAGTTGCTCAACTGATATAGCGTTGCACTTGTGATGTTGCCACAGTCACATTTTTTTTCATGAGATCAAACTAATATTTTTTTTACAAATTACGATGAAAACTACTTGAAATCAGCGCATGAGTGAATCTAATTTGAACCCGATTTCAAATGTGTTTAAACTTAAACTAAATGGAAAGGCCATGAAGTCTCCTGAGCTATGGAAGAGCGACCGCTGAGCAAATAATGCATGAACAGTCTCGTTGTGTGTGTGTGTGTGTGTGTGTTATCTGTAGGTACAATACAGGTAATGTGTATTTGTGCCCTTTTCAGTGTGCCAACAAACACAGGACAGATGTGATTAGAAACTCTATTCCCTCGACAGCACACACACACGAGGGTGAGAGGTGTGTTGTCGTTCGGGTCTGTTTGAGGTGATAAGAGCACAACAAAGAGGACTAATAATTACTAGAAACATTTCCAAACCTCTCTTCTTACTGACAAATTCATCCAGATCTGACAAGAGCCCTTAAATGGATAGTTCACACAAAAATTACAATTCTCTCAACATTTACTCATCCTCATGCCATCACAGATGTGTATGACCTTCTTTCTTCAGCAGAACACAAATGAAGATTTTTAGAAGAATTTCTCAGCTCTTTTGGTCCATAAAATGCAGGTGCCAACATTTTAAAGCTAAAAAAAAAAAAAAAAGTCAGCATAAAAGTAATCCATAAGACTCCAGAAGCGATGTGATAGGTGTGGATGAGAAACAGATCACTTTTACATTCTTCTCTGCATATCGTCCCCTGCTGGTCTAGGAGAAGAATGTCTAGCAAAAAATGACAAATATTGATCTGTTTCTCACCCACACCTATCATATCACTTCTGAAGACATGGATTAAACCACTGGAGTCTTATGGATTTTTTGGCTACTCTACCCACCTCTGATTGTGGGGGTTTGAGAGAGGGTGCCACTGTCACAGATGAATGAGCAGAGAGGTAAACAGGTAAACACACAGTAAAGGCCATCTCACATGTTACCGTGTCCCTCAATACGGCAGGTCGGAGGGCACATCGTATCGCTCACCGCAAGACAATGCAATGCAGTGGCATTTTCTCCAGCTCTGATTGGCTGGATGCAAGAAAATGCTGACAAAAGCGCATGATGATATTTTAAAGCCTCAATCTCTCTCTCTCTCTCTCTCTCTTTTTGAATGTCAGGTGACATCATTCAGTTTATATTAAAGCTGAAGTGTGTCATTTCTGCGCCACTAACAAATTAAGATTTTCTCCCCATGTTGATTGTTTTGTGTGGGATCTTAAAAACTTCCGACCCGTGACGAGTTCAGACACGACTGCAGACAGCAGGTGTTGATGAGAAATATTGACTTTTTGACTTATAATATAGTTTTAGCAACAGGTGATTTTACCCAGCGCTCGCTCTCTCTCTCTCTTTCTCCCTCTGTGTGTTTCTGTCTGGTAAACCACAAAGAATGTTAATTAAACAAAGTCAAGGTTCATTTTATATCTTTGATGAGATTTATGCAGATTTTACCCCTCATGTTGTGTTCCGGTCATTTTGACCCAGACGACTTGTTTTTCTCCTTATGAATATTTGTTTTTTAACTAAATCCAATTGGAATAAAATTCCTTGACTTTGTTCACATATTGTATCTGAAAACACACAACAATTTTGACAATTTTCTTTACATTTTTTTAAAAAATTTTATTTCACTTTATGACACTTGTTGTGTTCTCGGTCAAAAATGACCGGCCATTGGAAATGAATGGATTAGACTACAAAATACAGAAATATTATGTGTTCAGGAGCATCCCAATCCATTAGATAAGCACATACAGTATGTGGATGTGTGTTTGCACACACAAAGTCCTCAGTCATGTGCGCACACACACACACACACACACACACACACACACACACACACACACACACACACACACACACACACCCTCATCTTTCCATCTACACTCTTTGAGGAATATTTCAAGATCTATGTGACGAGGAGGAGGGCGGGGCCGGGCCGTGACTATGCACGCCTGGCCCCCATTCGGGCCAAATCTGCCGAGGAGAGGGATAAATTCAGCGGGACGTGGCAGTTCGGGAGAGAGAGCTACAGGCAGCTGTCCTGTATGCGTTTATGTTTGTGTGCCACTCCCCGACCTCTGGCGGACGACAGCTTGCCCCTCCCCTGGTGGACAGTAGTGGGTCCTCCGGCTCCGGGCAGACGGTCACACCCCCCCCCCCCTTTTCTTTTTTTTTCTCTATTCTTTTTTCTATGGGGGGGAAACAGCAGCATGCCTCAGATCCTCAGCGGCTGGTAGTGACGTCTCCGTCCCCGGGAGGATGGCCGCGGCTGCTCCTGGGTTGACTGGTAGTGGCGAGGACTCCACGACAGCGCATCCCTCCCCCTTCCTGGGTTTCGGCACCAATGTAACAGGGTTCAATGGAAAGGAGGAGGCGGGAACAGACGAACCATCAAGATAATGTTTAATGAAAACAAAAAGACACAAAACATAAACGCACACACTGCAGCTGCATGTGGCTCTCTCTCTCTCCCGAACTGCCATGTCCCGCTGCATTTATCCCTCTCCTCGGCTGATTAGCCCGATTGGGGGCTGGGTGTGCGTAGTCACGGCCCCGCCCCGCCCTCCTCCTCGTCACAATCTACTCATCATATTATGTTGTGTTTGGGCTCATTTGAATCGGGATAGTCTGCTGTAAGTTACACTCTGTCATTGTCTATGTTATATGTATGTTTCAGGAAGTGATAAGGAACAACTTGACAAAAAGACACTCCTGTTTGTTATATTTATATGTGTCAGTGGGAATTTCATACACTATTACTCACTGCAGTTTGGCCTCTGAGTGAAACAAATTTGCTCATTGCATTCTAAATGAGACCTTTCCAATGATATATAAGTGTTGTGATAACAAATTTGCAAATGATGAGAATGAATCAAGTTCTTATTTGTCAGCAAATTGAAAAGCATTATTCAAGAATTGGTAGTTCCAGCTATATGCATTGCAAAGTCCAGATTCTAAGCTTTAAAACGACACGTAGTTTAGTTCAAATCAACCTAGTGGTTTTTAATTTATTGTAAATTTGTTTCCCCCGCAGGGAGTGCCCTCCACTGGCCCGGTATAACCTCAGTTCATTTAATCCTTCTATCAGTAAAAATATATATTTAAAAAAAATATGTTCTTAAAAAGATCTAATGCAATATCTTCTGATAATATATGCAATGTGAGAGATTTTTAAACAATCTCAGTGGGCCGGTCATTTTTGACCGGGAACACAAAATGTGTTAGCACAAAACAAACACAACAGAAGGGTTAAATATATAACAATGGAACAATTCGAGGTGATTGTCTGTATTTTGATGTCAATCTGATATCAGTGCAATATCTGTGCTTAAGTCAAACAAGACATATTTCACCACCAAATCAACAGAAAGAAAGAGAAGCCTATATATATATATATATATATATATACATATATTTGTTTTTTAAAGCATTTATACACAGTAGTATTTGTTTTATGCTGATGCATTTATGCATTCATTTATGCAAATATATTGTAGTACTATTTCTACTATTTAATTTATTTTAGACTCACGGAAACCAAAACGAGATGGAAAAAAGAAGGAACGGAGCCCGACAGACTAGAGACGAGAGGATGCGGATCTTCTCCCTCCGGCAGAGAGACAGAGGGCGGATTTAACTACCTTCATGACAGGAAGAAATGATTTTGTTTTCTGTCTAATAGATGATTTTTAAATCTTTTATAGTTTGCATTTACAGCTTGCTGAATAATGAATAAAAGATAAGGAATACAAATGAATGTTCTAAAATATTGTGCTTAACCTTCTAATGCTGTTCCAGGCCTACAGGGTCGGACATTTAAATGAAGCTTCTTGTTTAAAGGGAAAATGATTTACTTACCCTAATGTCATTCCAAACCTGTATGAGTTTCAAAAGAGATATTTTGAAGAATGTTCACGCTGCTTTTTCCATACAGCGATGTGAAGGAAAATGGACGCTGTGGAGCTCCGAAAAGGGCAAAAATCATCATATAAGTACCATAAAGTAGTATATTCCCAGTCTTCTCTAGTCATACAATAGTTTTGAACTCTCTGAAATGTAAGGTATTTTCTCGAAATGGTTAAGTTTGATGTTACTGATGTCCTACGCCGTTGATTCTCATGTGTGTTATAACCAAATACAGCGAATCAAATTTAAATATCTGAAGAACTTTAGCGAAAAGTGCCTTTTTTTGGTATCAGTAATTAGGTTTACACTAGTAGAAACGATAATTCTTGATATAAAAAATGAACTGTCAATCACTCCAGTTCAAAATGCAATTGTAGATATCTATAATAATTTTTTTACTAGTTAATGCACTTCAACAATGCACTTCTTAGCAAAAAATATGCTTTTTTATATCAATAATTAAATTTGTAAACAGATGTCCATTCCTGGTATCAACAATTGAATTTGGTAATTTGGTTTTCACTAATGGCATGGTTAATTTCAGAGATCTACAATGTGATTGTAACTACTAAGAAAGACATTTAAGATGTCTTTAATTTCTCTGCAATTTATTGATAGCTGAAATCCAATTCCAGATATCTGAAATGTTTTTTTATTTTTATTTTTTTTAAAGATTTACGCATTTCAATTTCAAAACAAAATTCGATCAAATTAGACTGAGTAATACAAAATCAAATAAAAACAAATATTTAACGTTTTATTCATTTAATTTAGTTACAAATTAAACAATTATACTTAATGGAATTTAATGAAATTGGAGTGCACATCTCAATCTTAAAAATTGGATAAAATATTTTTTGAGCGTTGAAATACATTTACCTGTACAGATGAAAAAAAAAAAAAAGATTATTTTACTAGTTCATTTGTTTACATCAAAAATGGATATTTATTTTTGACTTTATTGATATAAAAAAATAAATATCATTTTCACTAGTTAGAAGTGCATTGCGAGTTCAACACTCAAAAAATAATTTTAAGATTTACGCATTTTAATTTTCATAAGAAAATTAAATCAAATTGAATTGAGTAGTCTTTAATAAAACATCTAAATATTTTAAATTTAATAAAATTTTGTTAAACATTACGCAATTCAGTTTGATTTCTCAGAGAAATCTTAAAAATACGCTTATATATATATATATATATATATATATATATATATATATATATATATATATATATATATATATGTCAGTGTCATGCTTATTATTATTATATATATATATATATATATATATATATATTTTTTTTTTTTTGAATTAGTAAGTAGTGTTTTGTCCTTTTCGGAGCTTGACAGCTTCCATTTTTGGGTGAACTGTCACTTTAAGGTAGAGTTTTCTGAATCCAGTGAATTGTCCTTGTTCACAGTAACGGCATTTTTTTTATTTGTAACGTGAATGAATACGAGGTTGTGAGGGACAGACTTGCCACTCTTACCATCTCTTCAATGGCACTCATGGTACAAAACAGTATAAAGCTCTTAGATCACATCTGATTTTCCACAACTCATGTTGTCTGGAGTTTTTTTATCTACTGAATGTTCTTGGAAAGATTTTTTTTCAATGTTTTGTCCGCGGAACACTTTAAACCGCAGTATGGCTCAGTGAAGAGACTTTACGTCGATCCCCCGCAGCCTCGTTATCATTCCCGTCAAAAATCAAGATGCCGTTGCTGGGGGCCTGGAGTATCTCAGCGAGTATTGACGCTGATTACCACCCCTGGAGTTGCGAGTTTGAATCCAGGGCGTGCTCGGTGACTCCAGCCAGGTCTTCTAAGCAACCAAATTGGCCTGGTTGCTAGGGAGTGTAGAGTCACATGGGGTAACCTCCTCGTGGTTGCGATTAGTGGTTCTCGCTCTCAATGGGGCGTGTGGTAAGTTGTGTGTGGATAGTGGAGAGTAGCATGAGCCTCCACATGCTGTGAGTCTCCGCGGTGTCATGCACAACGAGTCACGTGATAAAATGCACGGATTGACGGTCTCAGAACGGGGGCAACTGAGACTTGTCCTCCGCCACCCGGATTGAGATGAGTAACCGCGCCACCACGAGGACCTACTAAGTAGTGGGAATTGGGCATTCCAAATTGGGGAGAAAATGGGATTAAAAAAATAAATAAAAAATGGCGTTGCTGTAAATAAGGTATCTTGCTCTAATGTCTGATTTACAGGGACTATGTAATATTCCAATGAATTACTTCTGCTGTACAAGAAGATGGATCAAACACAGATAGAGTCAAACTAATATGTGTTCCTTTTCAAATGAAATGAAGATGCATTTATTATTGATTGCTCAAATTTGATTGCTCACCGATGTAGCGTAATATCCCAGTCAATAAAACCTCTAATTCCATCCATATGAGCATGATTCAGATTTGTGTCCTCATGTGTTAATGCTAAAATTAGTAACACACACAGAAATATTTATCGTAACACTTTTATTTGCTAGAATTCTTCTTTAAAAGTAAATCACACAACACAGCAAATCTTATAAATACACTTTGTTACTGTTTCATCGCGATCAGTGAAATACAATCCCGAATTCTGTACCCTAATAAAGTTCAAGAACATTCATATTAATTAATAAACACATGTATTTACACTTCAGCTGTGCTACACATATAGAATGTCGACTATATATATATATCATACAAACATTAAGCTGATAACAAACCCACAAATCTACTGAATGGAAGCAACAACTCACTGAATAGAAACCACGACACAAAATATTTTTCAGTATTTACACCGGCCTCTGGGAGGCGCTGTCCCACACAATTTCACCCGCCAACACCCTCAGAATGACCTGAAAACCAGCTGAATTTTTTAAAAATAATTTTTTGGTATATTGATAGAAATTCGTGCCTCAGGTACGAGGCATTAGAATGCAGACACACTTTAGGGGTGGTTCACACACGATACGTCTTGCGTTCCGTCTGCGCTATTTTTTAATTGTTGGTCTTTGTGCGTTGCATGCATCAAACAGACATCTTTGGCCGTTGTTTTTAGGTGTCTTGTGGCACAATAGCCACGCTGTACACAGTGTCGTAGTTTAACTTTTAAAAACACGACCTGAGACACTTACATTCGGTTTGATTATTCTCTTATTTGTTTTTGAACGCAAGACCTCCTGTCCGGAGTGAACAGCCCCTTAAAGGAATAGTTCACCCAAAAATGGAAATTCTGTCATCATTTACTCACACTCATGCCATCCCAGATTTGTATGACTTTCTTTCTCCTGCAGAACACACATGAAGATTTTTAGAAGAATATTTCAGCGCTGTAGGTCCATACAATGCAAGTGAATGGTGACCAGACTTTGAAGATCCAAATATCACACAAAGGCAGCATAAAAATAATCCCGAAACCGATTGGATCAATTCAAAAGACATTGATTAAACCACTGGAGTTGTGTGGATATCAGTTTAACACTGCCTTTATGTGATATTTAGATCTTCAAAGTTCTGGTCACCATTCACTACAGAGCTGAGATATTCCTCAAAAAATCTTCATTTGTGTTCAGCAGAAGAAAAATGTCACACATCTGGGATGGCATGAGGGTGAGTAAATGATGAGGGAATTTTCATTTATGGGTGTACTATCCCTTTAAACCCAGAACATACTATACACAAGTGAACACAGATGCTTCTATGCAAGCTCCATACTAATTACAAACACATTGCATTCTCAGCATTGCCACAAGGGGCCGCTATAGGAGCAAGTGTGTAAACTGCTACGGTCAGTTTTCTCGTACAGTCGACTCGTCGACTACTGTCGTGGCATGGCAACAACAGATTAAGGAAAATCTTGCAGTGGACGGTAAGTGAGTTAGTTAAACTGTTGACATGTTTAGTAAGCCACCTGTCGGAATGATCATATTTACGAGTCTCGACTTTCTGAGTTTGGGCGTGTCAATTAAAGAATCTTGGTAATTGTCGTAATTCAGTTTGACAAGTGAATTTTGACTATGTTTAGTTTTTATGAATTTTTGTGCTCTTGATGAAGAATAGAGGTAAAGCTAGTCGGAAAATAAGACTCATTCAGCTGGTTTGCGATTGCAACTGCGCACTTACGTAAAGTATGTTTCTGAGCTTGAAGCAAGGGCGTGGGCAGGAAATTACTTTTGGGTGGGCCTCTAAAAATGGATGGGGCAAATGTTCGCCCCATTTTTTTTTTTTTTACCAAATTGTCCTTGTGTTCTTTCACAATTTTAGAAATCAGAATTTATGCATTTTTTTAACCATTTTATAAATCTATATAGGAAGTCATAGAACAATCTCCAATACTCTGGGTGGGCCTGGGTCTAATTTGGGTGGACCCAGGCCCACCCCTGCCCACCCTTGGCTACGCCACTAGCTTGAAGCACAGTCCTCTGAAGTATTTCCTTGCCAACTTGCTATTAATAAACCAAGAAAAGAAAAACAACAACAACTTTGAAGTCAAGCAAGTGTGGAAAAAGTCTGTTTTTGTTGCTATGGCCACCACCAACTTCCATGAAGTCATTTCGATTTTTTTCATGCCATTTTCCGGCTGGTTTAATGTCACCGTATGGCTTGGTTCATTTGTGCGGCAATCCGATCAGACTGCGATTCCCACTTTGTACATGTTTCATACAGAATCACTTTACATATTGATATTGATAAAAACATTAAATAAAAGCATATCTATATTTTCATAAAGTCTGCTTATCTGGGTTTTAGTATTTTGTATGTTGTGTATTAGACTGTATGTTGGTATTAGTGTGTCTTTGGCTGCCGTTGTGCTGCATAACGGCTGTGTGAGCGCGCGTGACCTCCATCACACGCTAAATTTGAGATTCACACACAATGACTGTCCACACTTAGAAAATGTATCTTTGCAAACACACATACTGATAGATACACACTATGTACACACACTGCAGTTACATACCATGCAAGAAGCACACGTAAGAGACTTGAGGGGCTCCAGGGATAACACACACGTAAACACTTTCTCTGCACTGATCTCTGGGTCATGGGCCTGCAAATCATATAAACAACATGTGTGTGACCACACACACACACACACACACACACACACATAACACACACAACAGATATCAGCATGCATTACATTGTTGTACTCGGGAAGTATTTCAAAAAAATATATTTACAGCTAAACTAAAATTATCTACTATAAATAATATATTATTATAAATGATAAAAGATTGTACTCTTTTTTTTTTAGTGTAATGCTTTTTTACATAAACAAGTACAGAGAACAGCAGAATAACATTTTTGTTACTGTATATTGAGTAAACGTAACATGAAAATACATTCAAGCCCTTTTACCGTATAAGAATTGTGCTTTCAGTTATTAGGATGATGATGATGATGATGATGATGATGATGATGATGATGATTTTGGGGTAACAAATAACAAGGACATTTTTCATTAGTATGCACAATCCCAAAGTGTATATTTTACGAGCTTCCTTGAAGTTTTTGATTTTTAAACACCTTTTAGCATTTTTTCTCTTAAAGGAACAGTTCACCCAAAGTGATTATTCTCATTTAAACATTTACTCACCCTCATGCCACTCCAAACTCGTATGACTTTCTTTCTTTTTTTTGCAGAACACAAAGGAAGATATTTTGAAGGAAGTATACGGTGTTTTTGTCCATACAATGCAAGTCAATGGGGTTTAAAACTTTCAAGCTCCCAAAAGCACATAAAGGTAGCATAAAAGTACTACATACGACTTAAGTGGTTTAATCCATGTCTTCTGAAGCAATATGATAGTTTGGGTGAGAAACAAACCAAAAATCAAGTCCTTGTTAACATCTGCGGTCTCTGGTGCGTTCATGAGAGAAGCTCGTTTACACACTTTCTATGCTTGACGCATGCGCAGAGCGCTGTACACAAACCAGACACAGTGATGCCAGGTTCGTGGTTTTCACGCCTTGAAAATGCACTAAGATGCACTAAGAGTTGCGAGTTGTGTTTTTTCTGGGATTCTTTTAAAATGTTCCGCAGTTGCAAAAAGGTTGATGAAAAGCAGAAAATTTTATGAAACGTCTTATCGATGCATAATGATACCGGGTTTGATTGAGAACCTTGCAAACATGTGCAGCGTCAAAACAATCAGTCTTAAAGCATGCACTGTGTTCCAATAGGGCCGTATGTCAAGATTTATAATGAAGAAGGTCCTAAATATTGGTCTGTTTCTCACACAAAATGATCGTATCGCTTCAGAGAACATGGATTAAAACACTCCAGTTGTATGGATTACCTTTATGCTGCCTTTATGTGCTTTTTGGAGCTTGAAAAGTTTGGACCCCATTGACTTGCATTGTATAGACATAAACATCTCATATGTTCTTCAAAACATCTTCTGCAGAAGAAAGAAAGTCATACGGAAAGGGCATGAGGGTGAGTAAATGATAAGATAGGCTCATTTTCATTATTGGGTGAACTATGCCTTTAAATAGTTATTTTAATAGTACAAAGATAAAGGTTGTAACAGTAGCATCACAGACCGCTGGGACAATACTGGCTTTTCAAGGTGACTCTCTCTCTCTCTCTCTCTCTCTCTATTCCCTGGAGGGCTTTTAGTCTCACTCTTCTTTGCTAAAGATAATCTTATCTTCTCTCACACTCTCTCAGTTCTCTCTCTAAAAGACTTAGTGAGTCAGACGGGTGTCGCCCCATTTAAGGATGGGGTTGCAGTGTGGGGCATGTAACTCGGAGAGCGCTGCATGCTTGATGCTCACTCTGACACCTTCGCTATCTGTCCCGCATGCAGCTAATAACACCCACAATCAGTGACACCAGTGCACATCTCACGACCTCTGACCTACATCTCAGAGATTAACCACACACCCGTCCACGTCCACTTATAGAGAGATCTGAAGTTGACAGACAAGCACACACTGACAGGGTAAATCTCACCCAAATGTTGAGGTCATATTTCACCTCAAAATCAAAGGATTTACATTTTGCATAAAGGACCACTAAGATTTTTTGACATAATTTTTATGACAATTAAAAGAATGTTCTGGTTTTGATACAAGTTAAGTTCAGTCAACATAATGTTGATCGCCTTTGTCTATTTAAAAAAGCAGAACGTCACGGTTACAGTAGGTCGCTTACAATGGAAGTGAATGGGGCCAGACCATAAACATTAAAATACTCACTGTTTCAAAAGTATAGCCACAAGACGTAAACAATATATGTGTTGACAGCTTTTGTGTGATAAAATCGCTTTCTAACCACACCTGTATAAAGTTATATCCAATTTTACAACTTTGTTTCCATGACGACGTAACTCCAGTAAACCCTGAAAGATGTTAAACACCATAATGCTGGTAAATAAATGATTATTATTTTTTTATTTATTTTTTTGTAGCTTGGAAAAAAAATCGAATTTTTTAAAGAGATTATGTTAGTAAATATGCAGCCCGTACTTTTTAAAAAAAAATGCAATCAGAAATCTAGCCAATCAGAAAGGCGAATCATTTTGTGTATTTGGTCATTTCTTTGGAGGGCGGGGCTTGAATATGACCCGAACATGGTCATGAAATTTTCTCAACAAGACAAACTGACTCAGACTGGGCTGCACACGGACAGTCCGCACAGACTGATGACAAAGTTTGCATCACACATACTGTGCGCGTTCCAACTGAACAACCGAAGTATTCTTCGGCCTTTAGTATTTAGGATTTTTTTTTTACATTGAGACATTATTTTCATAACAGTTACAGGGGGTGTTGCTGTCCTTTTCTGCATATCGCGGTGCCGTTTTGTGGCCCATTTGGCCCCGTTTCGCGGCCGGCCCTTCGGGAAAAGTCACGGTTCTCCCGATGGCCAGTCCGCCCCTGCCGCAAAGCAAAAATAGATGGTCATTATGATATTCTCATCACTGCTACAAAAAAAATCAATTATTTAAATTATGATTTTTTTTCAAGATATTTTAAATTGCTACATTATTTTCGTGAAAGTGAAATGAAAACATTTTACCCTCCGATTCTCATTACCGCGAGAAAAAAAGATAATTCTATTCTCATTACAACAACGTGAAAAAATTTTATTTTTAAAATGAGTATTTAATTTTATTTATATATTTATACATCATAGTGATACCCCATTTGGTACTGATTCCATTTTTGCTGATTTTAATGTAAAAACAAACAAAGGGACAGCATTACAGTCATCACTGAAAACAATGGAAACAGTAAATGTCAAACATTTGGATACGTTACGGTAATGAGAATAAGGGGATAATATGTGCTTAATGTGTACAGAAATATATATTTCTTTTTTTTTTTTTTTTTCAGTACTGACTTGGGGTAGAATGAGCAAAGATAAAAATGCTGTTGTCATTTACCCTCATTTGGTTCCAAACCCGTATGACTTTTTTATTCTTATGTGGGACACAAAAGGAGATTTTAGGCAGAATCAGTCTCATTGTATGGGAAAAATATGCAGTGAAAGTGAATGGTGACTGAGGCTTAACAAACAGCCAGAATAACAACAAAAACTGACTACTGTATTTTAGTTGAAACTATGATTACTATGGTAATTTAATTTAAGAATTTTGATACAACCATGCATTCAACTCTAAACTTTCATGCTAAACTTTTAGAATCCAGATTATCGTGCACGATTACTGAAACCGACATGGTAAAAACCCATCTACTGTACACGATCCAACACAAACAAGCCAGTCCATTGACGTCAATCATCATCTGCCATCACAGAAGAGAAATTCCCCCAGCGTACATCACTGTCATACAGTATATGAGAGCTGCGGTTCTGTGATCAATTGACTGGCATATCCCATGATCCACTGCTCTGATTCTGTTATATGATTGAATGAATCAAAAACAACAAATGCCGACATGGCGTCTTATTATGAGATGAGAAAGCTTATATACTTTAGCCCTTTAATTTCACAAGGCAAAAACCTTTGATTTATATTAAACCCCTTTCCGGGGAAATCAAACACACACACACACACACACACACACACACACACACACAACACACACACACAACACAAAAATGCACCACACAAATACACACACAAACACACACAAACACACACAAACAAACTCTAGGCATAGGCGAACTAGGCAATCGCCTAGGGTGCCAACTTCTTGGAGGGTACCAAAGAGGAGGGGCGCCAATAGGGATTTCACCTAGGGTGCCAGAATGGTCTGAAATGGTACTGTGCACACAAACACACACACACACACACACACACACACACACACACACACACACACTGAGCTTTGGAAGAAAAGTGCAAATTATACACAAGACAAACACACTGCTTCAAACATGTCACCCGCAGGCACCCAGAGAGCAGAACGTGATCAGATCATGAGGATGCAACTGCGTCTCTGTACACTAGATCAGTTCCAGCAGAAAGCACACACACAGCTGAAGGAGATGCAAATCATGCAGTTTAGCTTCCTGTGTGTGATTTAAAATGAGGCAGTAAAGGCTTGTTTGAGATGTTAAGTGCATCTAATCCAATATTCCTATTATTTGTTTCACCCAAATGTGTCTGTGACCATCCGAATTTAGTTTAAAGGTGAAGTGTGTAATTGCTGCACCACTAGCATTACTAGGATTGGCGGATCGATCCTAAAGAATCGATACTTCTGATAAAGATCTTGTATCAAGAATAACAGCCCCTTACATAAAAACATTGATTCTATTTTTCTTTAACTAATTACTTTATTATTTAGTTACCATGAAAGTTAATGCTTGTTATAAGCTTTGAGGAAAAAATAAACATGCAGTTTTACTCTGTTATTTACTCTAAATGTGGCATTTATTATAATTACATTGTGTGATGTTTGTTACAAGTTTATTTAAATTAAAAGTTGTTAAAACATTAATAATGTACTGTAATTGTTGTTAATAAACAAAAAGAAGTTCTGATTAGTCCTATAAATAAAAATATTTTTATAACGTCATTGGCTGAATCAGTATTGCTGTGTCAGGCTGGTTGGGATGCCCAGATCCAAGGTGTTTACACTTTTCGGGGATATCAAACTACAAATGACTTAAAATTGATGATAATAAACTAGGATAAGAATAAACTGGGATGAGAAAAGTATTTTAAAAGCAAACTTTTTTTTTTTTTTTGTGCAGTTCACCTTTAAAAAGACATGATTTCAAAATTATGTCAATAAAAAAAAAAAAAAGACAGTTTAAACAGACTAACATCATAAAAAAGTTACGTTTTTGCTAAGCCAATAAGTGTCAAGTATTGTTGGCAAGTGTTTTGCCCTTTTAAAAGGGACTTCTTTTTTTTGTTGTCCTTTTAAAAGGGACTTTTTTTTTTGTTGCCCTTTTAAAAGGGACTTTTTTTTTTTGCCCTTTTAAAAGGGACTTTTTTTTGTTGTTGCCCTTTTAAAAGGTGAAACAATTTTTTTCAGTTTCATGACCGGATTTATAGTATTTAATTTAATTTGAATCTGTTCATTTTGTGTAGCTGGTATTTTCCTTTTTTCATGCACCCGTGAGTGAACTGTTTTGTGTAAATGCAAAGTAGAGGTGAGGTGGATGCTAATGTAAGAGCCTCTTTATCCTGCACGTCTGCTCACTTTAAAAGCTTTAAATTTCCATCCCTGGAGACCCCGAGCACTCAAAACTCATCCACTTTAACATACAGGCACACCAGAGAGCCTCTTCAACTCTCTAATTGCTCGCGGAGAGCGTGCGCGCACACACACACACTCAAATAAACACTGCAACCAGCTATCTGTCTTAGCTAGTTGCGTAATCAGACACTTCCTTTTAACATAAGCTTTGAAGTCAACATGAAATCAAAACTGACCCTATTTACTTTCTTTATTCCAAATGTAAAATATTGTCTTCGTAATATTTCATCAAAAAGATCAAATCACTTTTCTTTTTGCAGAATGTCGCAAATCCTCGTTTTTCAACCCATTAGATTCAACCGCCTGGCTTCATTCTGGCATGTAACTCCCATGTTTCAGGATCCAATGAATTAAGTCCTGCTCTGCATTTGTTCTTGTTGAATATTATGTTTTACTCTGAAATTGACACTTTCATGGAAATAAATGGGTTGTGAACATTGTTTCATGTTGACTTGAAACTAGCTTTCAATCTCAAACGCCGACATCATCCAGCATGCTTCCACACACACAACACAAATACAGTACATTATGTACACTTATGTACAGGTATGATTTTATACTGAAGCTCAAGCACATTTGGTTTGGATCTTCAGTCAGCCCTGTTGTCCCCTTGTTTGTGTATTATTAAATAGTACAGACTCTAATCTAACTATTTATATGTTCATTTTTTTATGTTTCAATTTCTTTTTTTATAAATCAAATATTTTAGCACTTTTTCCCCCTCATTTTGTAACATGCATCACCTCTACATTTGTAAAGTGCTACATCTATAGAAAACCCCCCCACTGAATTTAAACACACACCTACCAGACCCTCTAAGCAATACCTATTATCAGGCCTGCACGAAATCTGAAGACTTTCATTCACATTTCCTGCACTGATTTTAGGGGGAAATTTGTGGGTTCGATTTTTCAATGGGGTGCAGAGTAATACAGTCTTATTGGAAGCTGAGGGCATAATCAAACTTGCCAAAAAATGTAATAAATTAAACCCAAAGGACCCTTCAGCTGGCACAGATTTCATGCAGGCCTACTGGTTACACAACTTTCCAATCTCTGTTTGAATTGCGACTGCTTTAAGGGGCATTCACACTGACAGCAATTTGCATGGGCCTGAAGTCCTTCATTTTCAATGAAGGTTGGCGATTTGAGGCGACATGAGTGACCGCCACCTTTGGCGATGTGATATAGTTAAGCAGAGTTTAACTTTTTGCAATAAGTAGCAACATAATGTGGCGACTACAGTGGGAGCGCAGACAGCGATCTGCTTCTGGATATGTTTGAATACTGCAGTTGAGTTGGAATGCGATTTAATCATTTGTCAGGGAGCACATTTACTTGAACAGCAATATAATGACAACTATCAAAAATCAGCTTATTAAAAAAAATAACAACGCAATGAGATTTGAATCACTCTGCTGTAAACAGTCATGCGCACATTAGATAAGCTGGTAAAAACGATAAAGGAAAACCGTTTAAGGTGTTTACAGGACCCTACGAGTTGCAAGTGTAAGAACGTGCATGTAAATTTACGTGATCAGGTGTGAACGCCCCTTTACTGTCACTTCCCCTGCTATCTCTCCTCATGTATACATCTTTTATCATCAAAACACAGGCAAAATATTATAATGCATGCACACATCCACACTATAGTGATGCTCATCGTGCTGAGCGTATGTTTTTGTACTGGCAGAGCAGCAGATGTTTGAAGGTCTTTTTGAAGGTGATGTTGCAGAGGGCGTAGCAGGCGGGGTTGATGGTGCTGTTGATGTAACAGAGCCAGTATCCGATGGTCCACATCGTGTTGGGAATGCAGCTGGAACAGAAGGTGTTGATAAGGACCATCACGTTGTAGGGCGTCCAGGTAGCCACAAACGCCACCAGGATGGCCATGATGGTGCGCGTCACCTTCTTTTCCCGTGAGGCTGGTGCTTTTTTCTTCTTGGGCGGCTGCTTGGTCATCTTCACAATCTTCCTCGCCACGTGGTTCTGCCTCTCTACAGCCGGAACGATCTCCACGGTAGCGTTCGAGGCAGCGTAACAATCTCCTTTTGGCGATTTGGTGTTGATCTTGATGCACGTAAGTTTGGAACCTCCAGCCTTAGAGCGATGCCTTGCAGGACCTTGGCTGTCGTTGGCTGTAGATGGTGCTGCCTCCTCTTTCTGATTGGTTATGGCGCCACTTCCGGAGGTGGAGTCATTGGAGCTTTCTTTTTCCTCGGCGGGCACGCAGTTTCCTCGTACTCCCTCTTCACCCTCCCCTTCCACTTCTCCACTAGCTGTGGATGGCGCTTTGCCATTCTGAAGTTTGGCATTGTGCTGGTTGGCTGCGTCATCTGTTATCTGGGTCTGACGACGGTCTGCTTCTTCAGCTGTTACGTTGTTGTTGTTGGGTTTTTTGGGTTTGTTGGTCGTGTTTTCACGAGTCTGACTGGGCGAAGCTACATCAAGGTTTCCGCCTGATGGCTTGCGGTTATCTTTCTTGACCCGGCTCTTGCTAGCACGGGATATCTGCCAGTACAGAACCATCATAATGATAACGGGCAGGTAGAAAGCGGCTATAGCTGTGCCGAAAGTAACCGCAGCATTGGAGAAGAACTGAATGTAACACTCTTTTTCTGGCACTGTGCGTCCACCGACAATAAACTGCCAGAACAAGATGGCCGGTGCCCAGAGGATGAAGGACAACACCCAAGCTGCCGCAATCATCATGCCTGCCATTTTGGTTGTCCTCTTCACCGGGTAGCTGAGTGGCTTGGTGACGCAAAAATAGCGATCAAAGCTAATGATGAGCAGGTTCATGACGGAGGCGTTGCTCGCCACATAGTCCAGCGCCAACCACAAATCACACACGACTGGGCCAAGTGGCCAGTATCCAATCACAATGTAGACTGTATACAAGTTCATAGAGCAAAGGCCAATGATGAGGTCAGCACAGGCCAGGCTAAACAGGAAGTAGTTGTTGACGGTCTGCAGACTCCTGTTTACCTTGATGGAGAGCATGACTAAGATGTTCCCGATTACAGTGACCAGACTAAGCGAGCCGGCCACTAGTACAATGAACACCACCTCCACAGTCTTATACGGACTCTCGTCCACCGTCTCCATGGTCTCGTTGGCCTCAGAGGCATTCCAGAAGGTGAAGTTAATTGTATCCATGGTGCCCAGACTCGGGTATAGTCGGTCAGTTCACTATGGGCAGGATGTATAACTTCTGACACCTACAGAGGAAAGAAAAGTCTAGCTTTAATAATTTACAAATGATGATGATTGAAAAGACATGAAACATGAAAGAAACTTTCACATCAAAGGAATATTCCAGGTTCAATACAAGTTAGGCTTAAGTGACAGCATTTGCAGCATAATATTGATTATCACACACACACACACACACACACACACACACACACACACACACACACACACACACACACACACACACATACTTTGTTTACTTTTAAAATAGCAAAAATGGGGGGCCTGGGTAGTTTGGTAGCGAGTATTGTCGCTGACTATGACCCCTGGAGTCACGAGTTTGAATCCAGGGTGTGCTGAGTGACTCCAGCCAGGTCTCCTAAGCAACCAAATTGGCCTGGTTGCTAGGGAGGGTAGAGTCACATGGGGTAACCTCCTCGTGGTCGCTATAATGTGGTTCTCGCTCTCGGTAGGGCACGTGGTGAGTTGTGCGTGGATGCCGCGGAGAATAGCGTGAGCCTCCACACGCGCTACGTCTCCACGGTAACGCACTCAACAAGACACGTTATAAGATGCGCAAATTAACGGTCTCAGACTCGGAGGCATCTGAGATTCGTCTTCCGTCACCTGGATTAAGGCGAGTCACTACGCCACCACGAGGACTTAGAGCGCATTGGGAATTGGGCATTCCAAATTGAGGAGAAGAGTAAAAAAAAAAAAAATAGCAAAAATGGAGGTTACAGTGAGGCACGTACAATGGAAGTCAATGATCAAGTCAAAGTCAATTGGAGGGTTTAAAGGCAAAGCTTTTATTAATGCACTTACATTAATTCTTCTGTTAAAACTTGTGTATTATTTGAGCAAGTTCACGAATCTAGTTCACACAGAAAAGGGTAGAAAGCAATTTTATCATAGCCTGCTAAAATCCTGTTAACACACATATTGTTTACGTCTTATGGCTATACTTTAAAAACAGTTTGTATTTTAACGTTTACGGATTGGCTCATTGACTTCCATTGTAAGCGCCTCACTGTAAGACAAATTTATATATATATATTTTTTTTTTTTTTTTTAAAGAAAGTGATGGACAAGTCAAAATGATTTTTTTGTGGTAATCAACATTATGCTCACAACTAAGCTTAATTTGTATTAAACCCAGAATATTCCGTAATATATCCAGTTGTCTTTAGATAAAAGGTAAGTTCAACGATTAACTGGTTTGTCACCATGGGAACTGAGCGGTTCTTAGGGGTTGAATGTGATTAAACATCACGTCAATTAAAATGTAAAGGGTGGATTCCAGATTTCAACCACTGTGAATTATAAAAGGAGTGAAATTAAGTGAAAGAGAAATTTTAAGCATTGCTCACACTTGAAAGCGTCTGTGGCTTTTAACTTTTGCTTTAAAGTCAACAGCACGCATGCTGTCTGGTCTATCTCCAGCATATAATCACAGCGTCTTCCTTCTCTGTGTGTGTGTGTGTGTGTGTGTGTGTGTTCTTTCATGGCTGAATTAACTGTTGCCTTACACTCTTTATAAAGTAAAGGTTTTTCAATTGTTATTCAAGCACCTTAAGTTGAGCAAAGAAGTCTCATCTCTTCAATAACAGCCTGTAAATGTTTGGTTTCTAGTTGGAACCTGTATATGTAAGTGTTAAAGACTCCTGTTTTTCTGTTGTGTGATACGCTTCTCATACAGTATGTGTGTAGTGTGTATATTGGTGTAAACGCACTTGTTTGGGCAAAAATGCCACCAAAAGTGACAAAAATGCACCCTTAATTCAAAATGTGGGGGCAAAGAATGCCCCTGAAATTATTTCTTATTTTTAATTTGTAACATCTGATATACAGTAGTTCTTAATATTCTGTTATGGTGCCAGTTTTATATATATATATTGGACAATTTGCATTAATGAATTGATTTAATTGAAGAATTTCACTTAAATGGAAGAGATACAGATTATGTTTAAATGGTTAGGAATAAATATGGAGGGCCAAATTACTCAAAATTACTCCTTCATTAAAAAATTGCCCTCATAAAGGTAAAAAATGCCTCTGAAAATCAAAAACAGGGGGCATATATCGCCTCTTAATGCAAAAGTTAATTCTTGACACTTATGTGTATGTATTTATGGATGACTGCACACAACAGGTTGGTTGTTCTTTAACCTTATAATGGTTTGATATTTCGGACATGTCAAGAAAAAGAACAAATTCAGACTGTCAGTTTAATCTCCCGTTGCTCGCTCAGTCGTGCCTTTCCTCTTTGTATTAAAAATCAGAATTAGAGCAGAGGAACTGTTCCCATACCAGCGCCTGGGGGCAAAATTAACCTAATGCCAGTCTCTCTCCCCCTCCCTTTCTCTCTCAGTGAATGTGAATAGATACGAGTCCAGTAATGGTGATTAGAGGGAAGACGTTATCAGTCATACAGAGCGACAGTTCAGTCTGCTTTACTCCATTAAAATGTCGCCTTTGCATTTGCTTTTTTCCCCCAGAATAGCCTCTGAATAACCAGAGAGAATTCACTTATCTCCAGTGCCAGAAAGCCCTAATCATGGCATTAGCCATGGCACTAAGCCAAACTAATCCCTAAAAAAACGCTCATGTCCAGCAATCTGTGTTTTAAGAAGAGGCAAACAGCAACAATGCAGATGAAGCCCATTGAATCTGCCGGGGAGGAGTCAATAACTGCAACACAACACATCGCTGCCCGCCACAGGCTATCTGTTCGGTCGTTATATTGAGACAAGCGTGCCCATTCGTACAAATCAGCTCTGTCCCAAAACCAAATGAGCTGCATTCTTAGACCACATCCACACTAGAACGGCATTTAGGTCCACCAAAAATGGAGCGTTTCAAAAACGCTTTCTGTTACTGCATACAGTGGATATAAAAAGTCTACACACCCCTGTTAAAACAGCAGGTTTTTGTGATGTTAAAATTAAACAAAGATAAATCATATCAGACTTTTTGCACCTTTAATGTAAAAATGACAAGATATGCAATGCCACTGAAAACCAAAGTGACACATTTCAGAGAAAAATAAATAAAAAAATTAAAATAACTTAACTGCATAAGTGTGCACACCCTTTTATAATTGGGTATGTGGCTGTGTTCAGAATCAACCAATCATCAAGCTCATGTGAAACAGTACACACCTGTCTTCACCTGAAGTGACTCTGATTAACTCCAAATAAATCTCAGCTGTTCTTGTAGGATTTTTCTGACATCTTCTTGGTTGCATGCTACTACAAGAGCCATGGGCCACAAAGAGGTTACAAAGCATCAACGGGATCTCATTGTTGAAAGGTATCGCTCAGGTGAGGGCTACAAAAACTTTTCCAAGGCATTAGATATACCATGGAACACAGTGAAGACAGTCACAAGTGGATACAATATGGCACAACAGTGATATTATCAAGAACAGGACGTTCCTCCAAAACTGATGAGAAGACAAAGAGAAAACTGGTCTGGGAGGCTGTCAAGAGGCCTACAGCAACATTAAAGGAGCTGAACTCATTCTGGCAAGTACTGGTTTCTCCCTATATGTGACAACTATCTCCTGTATTCTTCATCTGTCTGGGCTATGGGGCAGGGTGGCAAGACACAAGCCTTTTCTGACAAAATAAAACATTCAAGCCCGGCAAAAACCTATATCCAGTCTCCCAAAACCATGTGGAAAAATGTGTTATGGTCTGATGAGACCAACATTGATCTTTTTGCCCAAAATTGTAAAAGGTATGTTTGGCGCAAAAACAACACAGCACATCAGCAAAAGAACACCATACCCACGGTGAAGCATGGTGGTGGCAGCATCATGTATTGGGGCTGCTTTTCTTCAGATGGAACTGGGGATTTAGTGAAGGTGGAGGGAATCATGTATAGCTCCAAGTACCAATCAATTTTGGCATAGAACCTTCTGGCATCTGCTAGAAAGCTGAAAATGAAGAGCTCTTTCACCTGTCAGCATGACAATGATCCAAAGCACACATCCAAATCAACAAAAGAATGGCTTCAGCAAAAAAAGATGAATGTTTTGGAATGGCACAGCTTCAAAAACCCTGTCCATTATTGCATACTTTGAAAAATTATGAAGTTTGGAGACTATCAGCAGATTTTTCAGAAAATATACTACTGTGTATGCTTTCGTTTGAAAACCCAGATTTTGCCTTGTTTATGCCTCTCATCCACACTAGAACACTGTTTTCCTCAAACCCAAAATGGGTTTGAAAACATTTGAAAATGTTCTCCATTAAAGCAGGGCTGGATTGGTAATCTGGCATACCGGGCATTTTCCTGGTGGGCCGACGCACTTTGGGGCCGATCAGGGGCGGACTGGCCATCGGGAGAACCGGGACTAAGCTGAAATGAGCCGCCGCGTTATGCAGAACGGGCCACAAAACAGTGCCACGATATGCCGAAGGGGGCAGTGATATGTAGAAAAGGACAGTCCACCCATGCATTACAGCATACTTTGGAAAAACAATTACGTTGGAGTTTTTAACTGTAAATGAACTGATGCGCGCATTAGCTTCGCTATGTTTACCCCTTTCATTCACACTAAATCTGCGTTTTTGTACACCGAAAATTTAGCGTTTCAAAAACGCTCTCCTTATACTGCATACTTTGGAAAAAGATGACGTTAGGAAACTGGAATGTGTTTTTTAGACAAAAATGAACTACAACATTTTCTAGTAAACTAGTACGACGATGTTTGGCAACTGAAAGTTGGGTTTTCGATCTAAAACAGAATAGGACGTTTTCCTTGAAAATGCATCAATTTCCCTACATTTACACCTCTCATCCACACTAGAATGACATTTTCGTCAACCGAAAATGTCGAACTTTGAAAATGCTCTCCATTACTGCATGCTTTGTAAAACGATGACTTTAGGAAACTAAATGGAGTTTCATTTGAAAACACATCAGTTTTGCTGTTTACTCCTCTCATCCACACTAGTTTCCCTCTACTGACAATGGACTATTTAAAAAAACACTCTCCATTTCCACATACCAACGCTCTTCATTTGTTTTCAGAATAAATGTTTTCATTTGAATCATCCGTTTTCAATTTTCTAACATCATTGCTTTCCAAAGTATCCAGTACTTGAGAGCGTTTTCGACATGCTCTGTTTTTGGTGGAGGAAAACAGCAGTCTAGTGTGGAGGAAAGGTGTAAACATAACTAAATTAATGCGTTTTCAAATGAAAACAGATTCGTGTGGATGTGGCCTGAAGTGGATGAAGGCAGCATCCTCTTAAGTGACCGATTTGGAACGTTCTACATAGACAGAAACTCTGTGCATCGTACAATTAGTGCTCCTTACATGAACATAATGGAACGTTAGCATCTTCCAAACTTATGCAATACCCTAGTACAGTGTTTCCCAACCCTGTTCCTGGAGGTCCCCCAACATTGCACATTTTGGATATCTCCCCTATCAATTACACCTGATCCAACTCATCAGCTCGTTAGTGGAGCCTCCAAGACTCCAAGACTGGGGTGTGTCAGAAAAGGGAGATATCCACCTTTTTCCTGACTTCTCCTTGGGTGGCGCCATTACAGAGAGAGAGACTTCCTCTTGAATGCTCTGTAAAGATTTTTAAATGGAATCTATGGTGACCATACGTACTCTTTTCACGTTGCCTGTGAAAAAAGTGGATACAAAATGTGCATTGTTGGGGGGCCTCCAGGAACAGAGTTGGGAACCACTGATCTGGTTGCAATGCATTTCAGGACTGCCTCATAATCCAGGGATACTGAATGGATACTTAGAAGGCAGCATAAGTTTACTGCCTAACTATCAGGAACGGCCTTTATGTTGGCATGCCTATGTTGCTTTAAAATGCTGTCTAGGCCACACAAAGTTTTGGAACAGAGCTTGTGAGTCATACACACCAAAGCATCTCATGGGACAGCCTTTATTCTGGCTTTAAAATATATTATATTTGACTTGAACTGAACCTCTGTTTTTATATCACCTTCTCCACACTCCCCCTTCCAGTCTCTAGACTTCAGGCATTGTTTCATGCAACATATGTATAATAATCGTTTTTTAGAGTCATAAAAGCTCAGACCTGCTTGACTAATCAGGTGTAATGGAATGCTTTCGATTCATTAAGCTTTGGTATATTTGGGTCTGAGGAGCCCTGTTGTTTGTTTCATAATGACAAACTGCCCTCGTTTCTCCTAAACATTATTCCGCGTTCACATCCCTGAGCTGCTTACTAATGGACTTCTCTGATCTCTGGTCCAAATTTGAGGCTGAGCCTTATGTTGAATGACAGAAGCGTGGAGTTTGGTGTTATGACTAAGTTTTGTCAGCTTTTTGGACTTCAGCCGTTGTGGAACTGGCTCAGTAGAGCTGAAAATTGCCTTTGGCCGGTGGGACGCGCCAGGGACTGATCTCCAACTTTTACCGCTTTCTCTTTGCCCTTTTCTATCCTTTGCTTACTGTTTTCCCTCTCCATTCGAAGAGAAGCCGTGTTAAGGTTGTGTCTGCAGTGCAGTTACTGTTGCAGTGATGAACATCAGCTGTCAGCCATGGATGCATATTTACATAAACACTCAACGGTCCTCTCGACCTGTATAATAGATGAAGCTTTAGTGTTCATCTGGAATAATGTTCTCTGGACTAGAGCCACAAAGATTTTTGCAAAAAGCATGCCAAAGTTTAACTCTAAAAGTTAGGTGTTTGTCCCCAAGTGTGAGCCTTATTAAACACCACTTATTACTGCTGGTCAATATTGCAGTACTGTTAGAGTTCAATATTGATGTGTTGACAAAGAGCTGTGATGGGTGAGGATTTACACTCGGTGAGTACAGCACTGGTGTCTTCTTCTTTATTGACTGAATGTCAAGTCAGCTGTGGTCTCTGATTAGATAGTGGCATGAGATTTCAATGAGGCCTCAATGGGATTTTAATGATGTTGTTCCTCTGGTGCAGAGATTCTCTCTTTCCTGTTTGGTTGACGACGGTGTGGACGGGGTGAGGGGTGTTTTAGGGTAGTACCAGAGTGTTATGTGTTTGTGGTGGTTAGTATGAGTGTGATTTTACTGCTCTTTCATAGCTCATGAGAAGATGTTGGGTGTTTCTTCAACTCAGGGGTCGATTTTTATTCAAACAAACAGATTAAGGCATTTTTTCTTTTTGTTTTATGACTTGGAAGCTTTTTACCAGGCCTTCATCATTTATTTTTGGTACTTTTCAAATGTCTTTTATGTATAGATTTGACTGTCTTGTCCCAGACCAAGACTTTCAATATTAAAGTGTGAAAATCCATTATAAAAATACAAATTATTACGTGGTTAAAACCGTGATCATCTGAACAAAGTGTGAAATAAAAACCATTTCAATAGTTATTGTATGAAAATGATTTCAATCGATTTTCAAAAACTACACCTGTCCAACAGTTGTGGTGTCATTTCCACCACACCAAATATTTTACCCCTATTAATTAAAGTTAGTGTACTTTTTAACTAAGTGGACAAAAGTGTCAGTGAAGACCATGCTTGAGATGAGACATGTGATGTTTGAAGAAAACAGAAAAATCAAGATAAATATCACTTGTTGGCAGAACATTTTTATTGGGCGTCATTACCAATCAAGCTGTATTTGCAGAATTAGGTAAAAAGTGTGAAAATATTATTTAAATGTGTGTATTTAGGATACATAAAGTGTTAGCTCCGAAATTAGCCATTTATTTTTAAAAACATTAAAAAATGAATTTCCATCAGCGTCATTTCCGGCACAAAATTCTGTTGAACACAATACAGAATTTGAGATGTGCTGGAAATGACGCTGTGGTGGGAGTTTTCATGACTTTCACAAAAAATGACAAATCTCACTGTTGGAAAAACTTTTTTTTAAAGAAGTCCACAGTGCTAAAAGTGCCCAAAGTTGAAGAAACACCCAGTTATTTTTATTACATTTATCACACGGCTCTCTGGAATACTCTATTCTGATTGGTCAATGGCGCCATCTAGTGTTCTGATATCTCAGAGTAACAACCGCACATCTACATATCAATGTGCTCATTGGGGTATTGAGCCATCTTTCCTGCTTCTCATATCACTCTGCAATCTCTACAAGTAAGATAATAAAATTATTTCAATGTGCATTTATTTATTTATTGGCAAGTCGTCTTTTAATGAGCTGGAAATGAGCAGTCAGATGGCCATTATTTACAAAATAAATACCAACTGGCGCAAACCGGAGGTGAAATTTAGCTGTTCAGCGATTTCTTCTCAATGCAAATCAACGCAAATCATGTCTATTTATAGATTTATTTGGCAAGTAGTCTTGTAATAAGCTAGATAATGAGTAGTCAGACAGTCATTTTCACCAACAGAACCGGAGGTGGATTTCAGCTGTTCAGCGATTTATTTCTTCTCACGTAATTTCAATGCAAATCAATATTGCATGTCCATGTAGTTATTTATTTGTTTAGTAGCCATGTAATAAGCGTGATAATGTACAGTGAGATGGTTGTTATCTCAAAATAAACCCCTTCAGGTGGGGGCCTGAGTAGCTCAGAGAGTATTGACACTGACTACCACACCTGGAGTCGCGAGTTTGAATCCAGGGCATGCTGAGTGACTCCAGTCAAGCTTCCTAAGCAACCAATTGGCCCGGTTGCTAGGGTGGGTAGAGTCACATGGGGTAACCTTCTCATGGTCACTATAATGTGGTTCTCGCTCTCGGTGGGATGCATGGTTGCCACAAAGAATAGCGTGAAGCCTCCACATGTGCTACATCTCCGTGGTAACGCACTCAACCAGCCTCGTGATAAGATTGACGGTCTCAGACGTGGAGGCAACTGAGATTCGTCCTCTGCCACTACACCACCACAACGACTTAGAGATCATTGGGAATTGGGCATTGTTTGTCCGTACACACAAATGAGTAATTATTATTTTTAATTATGTAGATTATACTGCAGAGTATAGAGCAATACAATAAATGTGGATAGCATAGCTCAGATCATTTGGTCTTGATGATAAACGTTTAAGTTCATACTGAAATCTCCTAAATACTGTATTTTGATTGCAGATTTTGGTGTCTTTGAGCTTTTGTACAGTTTTTGGAGCTTGATATCAAGACAGAGCACTCTAAACATTCTGCAACAGATCTTCTTTTGCGTTCCACAGAATTACGAAAGTCATTTTGGAAATGACATGAGGATGTGGAAATGTTGACAGATGATGATTATTTCCTCCTGTAAAGCTGCTTTGAAATGACGTATGTTGTGAAAAGCGCTACACAAATAAAAATGACTTGACAGACTTCTCATTTTTGGGTGAACTGACCCTTTAAAGAGATCTTATTTGTGATTTTCCTTCCTACAGATGAGTACAAATGCAGACAGATCTTTGAGACTTTTTTCCATCCTGTTCGAGATTTCTCCAGGCAGGTATGTATAGCAGCAGGTGTGTCTGGCCGGCAGAAAAGTTAATGACAAACCGCGGAGAGATGCTTTGAAGTCAAACGTACAAAAACTGACAAACAACATAAGATTCAACATGGGCATGAGTGTCTTGTTGGAATGATTTAGTAATATCATCTGAATTTCTGTGTGTATATTGCAAGCAGTCAGTGTTTGAGTCCTGATTACTCGTGACAGGCAGCGGTAGAATTTGCGATGGCTTTCCCATCTGTTGCTGTCAGTCTGGACTTTTACTGTATCACAGCGACTGACAAATACACTAAACATCTCAGAATCATTCTGGAAGACGTTCACAAGAGTGAGCTCCTCTCAGATGGGCTCCTTGACTGTAAACGGTTTCATTCTGTCACAACATAAGGCAATCTGAGGGCAAAGAGTTTAATTAAAGCAAACTCAATGAAGCAAATATAATCACTGATCCCTCTGCAGTTGGGGCAGGAAGGTTGACAATGTAATCGGATATCATTTAAAAAAATAAATAAAAAATAAATACAATTTTCAATATCGCCCAGCCTATTTGCATCACGTGGATAACCAAAGTAATACATTGGCTTTTACTGTGGCAGTAACAAACATCAGTATTCAAGTGGGCGATGGAGTTACCTTCAAATGTCTGTGCTGTTATAATTCAGGTAGCTGGCTATTAACACGTCAGCAGTTTAACTAACTCTCTCCGCAGGATTCTCTTTAAACTGTTGCCCTGCCATGACAGTAGTTGACCTGAAAGAGAAAACTCACAGTTTACACTAATGTGCACTTTAGCACCTCTCACAGCCGTGCTGAGAATGCAGCGTGTACTTGCGTTATGAATTACGTTCACATACTTGTGTTGAGCATGTGTTGAGTTTTAGGCCAGAAACATACCTTACGCAAATACGCGCATGGCCAATGCACGGTCAGGTTAAACATGCATTCTTGTGTTACTGTGGCGGTAACAAACCTCGGACCTTAACGGGGCAATAGAGTTACCTTCAAAAGTAAACAAACTCACCTGAGTATTCTTATTTAGGTAAGATACTCTCTTCAAATTATCACATTAGTTGACTTGAAAGAACAAACTCACTCAGAAGCGGACAGTTCACACTAATGTTTGCTATAGCGCCCCTTGTGGCAACACTGAGAATGCAACGCATACTTGCGTTGTGTTATGAATTGTGTATGATATCGAGCTTATATGTTCATGTACTTGCGACAAGTATGTTTCGGCCTTTATACTGTGTGTGTGTGTGTAATGGTCTCTTGGACAGGTTAACTCAGCACTGGGTTGTGGCGTGATGTCTCAGCTGTGAGTGTTGGCAGATGGAGATGGTGAACAGTGGGGGATGGAGGATGCTGGCAGTGCCCTGAAACAGCTCATTATGGACACACAAACACAGTAGCGGCAACATCTGGCATCCTGGGTATCTGCTCAGGACAAATGAACACACACGCACACATAACCACAATGTTTTTTTTGTCGATTCTTTCATATGAACATTGAGAGACATGTTACTGAATCTACGCCACAGTTTGCTATAGAATTCCCATTATTCACAAAGTTCTCCATGTCTCCACCACTTGTGTGTTCGTTTATTAAATGTTTGGCTTTCAGTGACCAATAAGAGTGTAGCACTCTCAGTTCTTGGGCTCTGCAAAAATGTCGATTTTCTGATGAATCTAAAAGCATTCTGTAATCTACAGTCAGTTGTTGACCAAAAACAACAAGAATAGAAACATTTAATTCTAATCACACAGAGCACGGATGCTGTAAAGAAGCCGCGCAACTCGACTGTCGCTAATATGCACTCTACCAAATCAGTGCTTGCTGAACTGCCGCTATTCTTAAAGAGACAGTACAGTTTTAGCACGTGTTCAACATATCAATGTAAATACTTGTAAATAGTACAAATTATGCATGTAAATGTATGCCGTATAATATATGCAATTTTAAGACATATTTACAGATTAAATACATGGATTTTTACATTTTTAAAAAGTTAAAAAAATTATAACCTAATGTTAAATTAAAAATGTAATATTTTTTTGTAATGTACCTAGTTAGAAGGTCCCCTGTATAATTAACAGCATTAGCTGAGAGAGAATTTCTTTCATATGTAAGCAAAATGGACATTATAACTGAAATATACCCAAATGAATCTGAATTGAATCGAATAGAGAGCTTATGAATCATAATCAAATCAAATCGCTAAATCTGTATACATACCTAGCCCTACTCAGTTCTGTTCAACACATTTTACCATATGTAAATCCATTCTGCAGAATTCCTCTAATTTTCTCCCAAAATTGAGCATGTGTAACCGGTCCTACTCAACCCGCGCTAAGTAGGAATTGAACCGCGTCTCTGGCATGAGAGGCGGGCGTGCTAACAAGGAGGCTAAAGGCTACAGCCTCTAACGTGCCTCTTGAAGCCAGGGGAGCAAGGTTTACACACTGCACAGCTACCTACCAGCTGGCTATCGTTACACTCACCCCCTTAAACCTCACTCCCATCCGGATCACGGCAACACTGTAACCGGTCCTACTCAACCCGCTCAAAGCGGGAATCGAACCGGCGTCTCTGGCGTGAGAGGCGGGCGTACTAACAAAGAGGCTAAAGGCTGCAGTCTCTAGTGTGCCTCTTGAAGCCAGGGGAGTGAGGTTTACACACTGCACAGCTACCTACCAGCTGTCTACCATTACACTCACCCCCCTAAACCTCACTCCCATCTGGATCACAACACCACTGGAACTGGTCCTACTCAACCTGCTCCAAGTGGGAATCGAACCAGCATCTCCGGCATGAGAGGCAGGCACGCTAACAAGGAGGCTAAAGGCTACAGCCTCTAGCGCACCTCTTGAAGCCAGGGGAGCAAGGTTTACACACTGCACAGCTACCTACCAGCTGGCTACCATTACACTCACCCCCCTAAACCTCACTCCCATCCGGATCACAGCACCACTGGAACCGGTCCTACTCAACCGGCTTGAGAGGCGGGCGCGCTAACAAGGAGGCTAAAGGAGTGGTGTTGGCATAGTGGACTAAAGCACTGAACTGGTAAGCAAAGCGTTGTTGGTTTAATCCCCACAGCCACCACCATTGTGTCCTTGAACAAGGTACTTAACTCCAGGTTGCACGAGGGGGATTGTCCTTGTAATAAGTGCACTGTAAGTCGCTTTGGATAAAAGCACCTGCCAAATGCATAAATGTAAATGTAAAGGCTACAGCCTCTAATGTCAGTTGCTAGTGTGCCTCTTGAGGCCAGGGGAGTGAGGTTTACACACTGCACAGCTCCCTACTAGCTGGCTACCATTACATATGCATCTGAGATGAGCTGGAATGCTAACAAAAATGCTAATGCTTATCTTTCCAATATAACCATGAGTTTTACAGCAGCCTTCCATTTTTAAGTTTACTGCCTTTTCATTTTGGTTGTCGTTCATTCAACAAGGTCGGTTGCTGTTTTCACAGCAGTCTTCTGGATAATGGCCTCCTTGTAAAGATACTTTTCAAAATGAAGATGGTAAATAACTCATTTCATCACGTAGATCTGTAATCTTGGCGGAGGAAAGTGTGTAAAAGACATTTGTGTATCACATCAGGAGTGTGTGTGTGTCTCGGTGGTAATGTTCTAGTATGAGCCATTACGGACTGACCACGTGCTGTTCAGCAGCAGGTTTTTCTGCTGTTGCCTGGGTCCACCTAATGCATAGGAATGAGCCTCAGCACTGCGCCCACAGAACTGAGCATGTGCGTTTGCCTCCACAGAGTCTAATAGTCTCATAGAATGGCCACAACCTTTGACAGAGTGTCCAATCTGAAACAGGAAACAGGATCTGCTTAAATAGCCTTGTTTTTTTGTTTGTTCTGGGACATTAATAGAAATTACACCAACAACCTATAACTTTTCCAACTCATTTGCGACTTCTCTGAGCACATCGACAACCTTAAATAACATTCCCATTACTGCAAATGCTGTTTTTCGATGGTTGGTTGGGCTCTTTGGAAGTACTCAAATGCAGATGCAAATGCTTGACCATTGGTTGTTACAAACCACAGTATTCGAGAGGGGCGATAGAGTTTCTTTTAAATGTCTGTTTCAAGGGTCATTCTTTAGGTAGGTAGCTATAAATACTGTTGCTCTGCAATAACGGTGTAACAGATAAAGGACGGGCAAGGAGGAGGCGGGAAACAGCTGAACAGTCAACGCAACTTTTAATGTGAAACTCAACATAAAACAAACATAAACAAACACACACACATGCAGCATGGCCACGTGCATCTCTATGTACCTCAAGGTACTGCAAGTAATGCTGAGAGTGGATAAATTTGCATTAGCTCTCGGGATTGCAAGATCACAAAATCTTGGAGGGACTGACAAATAGCCAGTTTGCACTAATGAGAAGCTTGCATAGCTAGAAGCGTTTGTGTCAAAAACTGGACGCTCTAAACGTTTGGAAAGGTGAAAAACCGACTACTATTGAAAGTTGCTCTTGTTAGCAGGATATTCTGCCGTCAGACATCGATGATGAATATTCTGTTCATTTGAGAAGGTCAGAGGTGTGTTGTTGCATTCCGACTGTGAACACGTTGAAATTGCAAGTCTGCATGTTTGAGATGCACCACAGACCTTTGCTGTCTAGACTACAGATACATGCACACCACCATCAAATTCACCTGCTGAATGAGTCAGCATTGCAATGGAGGAAAGAGGATACACAATGAATCTATCTATATTTTATTTCTTTTTTTATCCCCTTTTCTCCCAATTTGGCATGCCCAATTCCCACTACTTAGTAGGTCCTTGTGGTGGCACGGTTACTCCCCTCAATCCGGGTGGAGGAGGACAAGTCTCAGTTGCCTCCACTTCTGAGACCGTCAATCCGCGCATCTTATCACGTGACTCGTTGTGCATGACACCGCGGAGACTCACAGCATGTGGAGGCTCGTGCTACACTCCGTAATCCACGCACAACTTACCACACGCCCCATTGAGAGCAAGAACCACTAATCACGACCACGAGGAGGTTACCCCATGTGACTCTACCCTCCCTAGCAAGCAGGCCAATTTGGTTGCTAAGGAGACATGTCTGGAGTCACTCAGCACGCCCTGGATTCGAACTTGTGACATCAGGGGTGATAGTCAGTGTCAGTACTCACTGAGCTACCCAGGCCCCCCTGAATCTATTTAGATTGAATTTCTTAAACATACCGCTTGAATCGTAAATGCAGAATTCCCAGAGCGCTGGATGTTCTGAAAGTTTTATATCTGGGTGATTTTCACGAAACCTATCAAGAAAATATCCCTATCCTATTTTACTCCAAAATCAACAGAAATGAATAAGAAATTATATTTTGCATATAGAAAATGAAGCCTTTTTTAATGGCCATTAAGACCTTTTACATTATGACATTAATGTCATGACAGTTACACATATTTTACCCCCATTTCTCATCACCGCAATACACAAAAAAGATGGTCATTATGATATTCTCATTATTAATAATAATATATTATTTAAATTAAGGATTTTTGCATTATACTAGTACTGACTTTATTTATAAAATCATTGCACAACAGCATATTTTTACTATATTACAGTAAAACATGACTGTGTTACGGTAATTAGAATCATTATTGAAAACAATGGGAATAGTAAAATTAAAATGTCCGGACGTGTTACGGTAATGAGAATTGGGGGTCAAATGTGCTTAAGTGTCCTTGAATTAATGCCCCAGTGCAAAAAAATCGTAATAATCCTAAATGTAGGCTTTATGCGAAAAATATTATAATTTTTTTTTGTATTGATTTGGAGTTAAATACGACTGAAGCCCTCCTATAAAGGGTCTAGCAACGGCAATGGTTGCAACAAAATATCAACATATTTTGTCATATTTTATGTTCATAAAATGCCAAAAATATGCACACATGAGACACATGTTGACATACAGTAAAGAGTTGTGGGTAACTTTGCTAGATAAATTGATCTTAGGTGAAATATATTGAAAAATGTTGAGTAATTTAGAGTTATTTTTGTCTTATTTTCCTGTTAAAATGTCTAAACATCCTTAAAACAAGACGAAATTAATTGAGAAGCAGAACGGCATAAGAAATTTTGTTTTTAGAGAAATCTAACAACATTTGTGGGGTTTATGCTTAAAACAATGGGGTAAGAAAAATACACATTTTCCCCTTGAATCAAGTTGACCGATATAAATGCTGATAAACATAATAGAAAAAAAAAACCTTTAAAGCAGAAAGTGTTGAGAGTCCATTGACAGATCTATTAGTAGAAATTTAACACTTCTGTTAATTGCCAAAGCAAACAGGATTATAATCGCAAAATGTCCAAAAATCGGCCGATATACCGGTCTATCTCTACATTGTTGGGATCTTTTCTGAAACTCAAGAGAGCAGACAGTTCTCAGGAAAACACATCTGTCTCCATTTGCTCTCCATTTAATCTCACAGATGTCTGGGAGAAACAGTCGAAATATTAACTTGGGATTTTTCATCTTAACGATGCTTTCAATCTGTCCGAGAACAGACGGCTGCACAAACACACGTTACGCAGCTGTAAGTCAAAGGAAAAGCAATGCAACGAGAGGCAATAAGAAAGAAATGTTTCTTTCAATGGTGCCCTTGAGAAAGAGCCACAAGTGTTAGTGTGTGTGTTGTCTAGTATTCGTGTTTTCTGTTTCTCGTCTCCCTCTCTGGTTCTCGCGGTGACGTATGGCGCATCTACTACTGTAGGACGGAGGACCGCAGTACTCATTAAGATTGTGAGCGATAGAGAAAATGGGAAAAGAGAGAGCAGAGAGGAGATAAAGCGTTTGCTTTTTAGTGTTGTTCCTTTTCATTATATTTACTGACCTCTTTCTCTCTTTCTCTGTTTTTCCATCTTTCTCATCTTACAGGGCAAATACGTGATGCACAACTTTAGAGCCGAACGAATCCAGTGCCAAACAGGTTTTCATGACATTTTAGAGGACACTGGAAAGGTAAAGTAAGCTACTCATAATCAATTTCATACAATTTATGCAAAAACATTAATAAACATTTATTCAGTGACCACTCCGACTGATGTGTAGGAGTTGATTCACTAAAAAGTAGTCATTAAATTGGGAATCGGACGACACTGCATTTTTGGCACTGTTGATTCAAAAGAACTGCTCATAAGAGTCATTTGTTCAGGAATTGAACTACACTGGTCACTTTGTTTCATGCAGTAGATTCAAAAGAATCTGTTCATAAGAGTCATTTGTTCAGGAATCAAACTACACTGGTCATGCTTTATGTTTCATGCTGTAGATTCAAAAGAATCTGTTCATAAGAGTCTTTTGATTAGTAATTGAACGGCTGGTCACGCTTTGTGTTTACACTGTAGATTCAAAAGAACCGGCTCATAAGAGTCATTCATTCAGTAATCAGACAATACTGGTTGTGTTGTATGTTCTGCGCTGTAGATTCAAAAGAACTGCTCATAAGAGTCATTTGTTCAGGAATCGAACTACACTGGTCACGCTTTGTTTCATGCTGTAGATTCAAAAGAATCTGTTCATAAGAGTCATTTGTTCAGGAATCGAACTACACTGGTCACGCTTTATGTTTCATGCTGTAGATTCAAAAGAATCTGTTCATAAGAGTCATTTGTTCAGGAATCGAACTACACTGGTCACGCTTTATGTTTCTTGCTGTAGATTCAAAAGAATCTGTTCATAAGAGTCATTTGTTCAGGAATCGAACTACACTGGTCACGCTTTATGTTTCATGCTGTAGATTCAAAAGAATCTGTTCATAAGAGTCTTTTGTTCAGGAATTGAACTACACTGGTCACGCTTTATGTTTCATGCTGTAGATTCAAAAGAATCTGTTCATAAGAGTCTTTTGTTCAGGAATCGAACTACACTGGTCACGCTTTATGTTTCACGCTGTAGATTCAAAAGAATCTGTTCATAAGAGTCTTTTGATTGGGAATTGAACGGCTGGTCACGCTTTGTGTTTACACTGTAGATTCAAAAGAACCGGCTCATAAGAGTCATTCATTCAGTAATCGGACAATACTGGTTGTGTTGTATGTTCTGCGCTGTAGATTCAAAAGAACTGCTCATAAGAGTCATTTGTTCAGGAATCGAACTACACTGATCACGCTTTATGTTTCATGCTGTAGATTCAAAAGAATCTGTTCATAAGAGTCATTTGTTCAGGAATCAAACTACACTGGTCACGCTTTATGTTTCATGCTGTAGATTCAAAAGAATCTGTTCATAAGAGTCATTTGTTCAGGAATCAAACTACACTGGTCACGCTTTATGTTTCATGCTGTAGATTCAAAAGAATCTGTTCATAAGAGTCATTTGTTCAGGAATCAAACTACACTGGTCATGCTTTATGTTTCATGCTGTAGATTCAAAAGAATCTGTTCATAAGAGTCTTTTGATTGGGAATTGAACGGCTGGTCACGCTTTGTGTTTACACTGTAGATTCAAAAGAACCGGCTCATAAGAGTCATTCATTCAGTAATCGGACAATACTGGTTGTGTTGTATGTTCTGCACTGTAGATTCAAAAGAACTGCTCATAAGAGTCATTTTTTCAGGAATCGGACTACACTGGTCACGCTTTATGTTTCATGCTGTAGATTCAAAAGAATCTGTTCATAAGAGTCATTTGTTCAGGAATCGAACTACACTGGTCAAGCTTTATGTTTCATGCTGTAGATTCAAAAGAATCTGTTCATAAGAGTCATTTGTTCAGGAATCGAACTACACTGGTCACACTTTATGTTTCATGCAGTAGATTCAAAAGAATCTGTTCATAAGAGTCATTTGTTCAGGAATCGAACTACACTGGTCACACTTTATGTTTCATGCTGTAGATCCAAATGAACCGCTCATAAGAGTCATTTGTTCAGGAATCGAACTACACTGATCACGCTTTGTTTCATGCTGTAGATTCAAAAGAATCTGTTCATAAGAGTCATTTGTTCAGGAATCGAACTACACTGGTCAAGCTTTATGTTTCATGCTGTAGATTCAAAAGAATCTGTTCATAAGAGTCATTTGTTCAGGAATCGAACTACACTGGTCACACTTTATGTTTCATGCTGTAGATCCAAATGAACCGCTCATAAGAGTCATTTGTTCAGGAATCGAACTACACTGATCACGCTTTGTTTCATGCTGTAGATTCAAAAGAATCTGTTCATAAGAGTCATTTGTTCAGGAATCGAACTACACTGGTCAAGCTTTATGTTTCATGCTGTAGATTCAAAAGAATCTGTTCATAAGAGTCATTTGTTCAGGAATCGAACTACACTGGTCACACTTTATGTTTCATGCTGTAGATCCAAATGAACCGCTCATAAGAGTCATTTGTTCAGGAATCGAACTACACTGATCACGCTTTGTTTCATGCTGTAGATTCAAAAGAATCTGTTCATAAGAGTCATTTGTTCAGGAATTGAACTACACTGGTCAAGCTTTATGTTTCATGCTGTAGATTCAAAGAATCTGTTCATAAGAGTCTTTTGATTGGGAATTGAACGGCTGGTCACGCTTTGTGTTTACACTGTAGATTCAAAAGAACTGCTCATAATAGTCATTTGTTCAGGAACCATTAATGGAACTGACAGTCATGAAAATCATCCAGTTACAGTATTTAAAAAGAAAATGGAACCAGTTTTGAGCAAGGACCATTACTCGGTTCCCAAACCTATTAGTAACATTGCTTCTTTTTGTTAGTTCCCCCCAACGCTGGTCGACATTGCATTGTCAGCTCTTGTTTATGTTTGCTAACTTTGAAAACTCGTCATTTAGCTGACATTTCTGTCAAAAGCAACTTCAGCCGTCTTTTCACTGCCACTGAACGTACACTGCATACAGCACAGATGCCACATTTGAAACGTCATACAGTCAGGGCCATTTCTAGGCATAGGCGAACTAGGTGGTCGCCTAGGGTATAAAAGAGTTGAAGAGCCTGCAACGTCATATGTACCACAAAAATATAGATTTTGAGCTATTAGACAGTGTTCTTCAGAACTAGAAGGGCACATCGGTTCTGGGATTAGACGCTCATATAATGTAGTTTACAGGTGCTTTTGTTTGGAGAAACTGTGTGTCGTGAGGTCTGCTACAGACAGTCGCCATTGTCCCCGGCAAACCCGCCTGAGAGTTATGGGATGAGCCCGACCTGATGACAATTAATCCCTGGAATGGAGTTTTGAGCCGATCATTGTATGCATGACCTGCAGCCATCATAACATGGCACACTCGATCTGCCATTAACCCGACACCTTATCCAGCTCATCTCCACCGTCCGCCTCAAATACACTCTTACAGGACACATCACTTTTCAAGTGGCTTAACCTTTACCACGGCGCCCATGTCTGACATCGGCAAGTGTAAATGTGAGTGGGTCAGTAATGAGTCAGCCGTAATAAATTAATAGCCCGCTTTTGCACTTTGTGTGCTGCTCGCCAGCTCTCTGCTGCGTGAGTCTCTATCCGTGTTCCCGGCGTATGAAAATCAGCCTTGAAAATCTTTTTGTTCATCAAATGCCGAACAGAGAAGTTCTAAGCTATTCACGAAACGCACCTCAATTATCCCCCGCTCAGCAAACGCTGTCTCTCTCTCCTCCTCTGCCCTCATCAATTATGCATACTGTATATTAAATACCATACATTTGCACATCAGCTCATTTGCATAATTTTCTGCATCCCAGTTGGCAGGAGAGCAGAAAAGTGGGTGAGAGGGTGATGCCACTGAACAGTTTCCTTCACCTCTATTTTTTCGTTGTAGGTTTTCATTGTCCTACGGCCGTGTCTCAGTGGCTCCAGAGGGAATTGTCCAGGTTATTTGTAATGTCTATAGACAGCGTCTCTGGCATGCTGTTGATTACCGCAGGCAAGTATTTCAACTCGTCCCTTGGCATATTTAAAAGGACAGGAAACATGTTCACTGTAATGCACTTACAATGGAAGCCTAGCTGGCTGGTTGTCACACAGGGAAGTTGTCAGACGAGATATATCTCAGTAAAGATAAGATTTGGAGTCAAACGTCCAGTCACACAAATGTGTGTTTTCTCTTGTAGAGGTTTTGCATGTCCGTTTCAAACACCTACTGGTAGTTAGAAACCCTCCCTTGCTTTGCTTTGGTTTAAGGATATTTTTCATGAAAGTCAGGTTGGGGCATGTTGTCACATTTTACTGTAATAGGCTGTGGAACGTTGGTGTAGATTTAAAAGAGAGGAGTAGATTTTGTTTTGGTAGTTGCAATGGTGGGGGTGCATTCCCTGTTACCTCTGCCAATGGCAGATTTCATTGTGACAGCTCACCCCATATAGTGTGACAACATGCCCCGGAGGTTGGGGTAAGTTGTCACAAAAGGTATGTGTGTGTTCAATGAACCGTATGTTTTTTCTGAGCACTGACGGTGAAAAATGTTCAATGGCTTTTTTTTGGAGTCAAGACTTTATACAGAAATTGACTCTCAAAATATTCACTGGATTCTCCCCTATATCACGAAATAGCTATTTTTGGTTAGAAATTCAACCTATTTTTTTATTTTTATTTTTCAGATATATTACAAAATATTTTATTTTAATAATCCAGTGGATTAAATACACAACAAATAAGAGTTTCTTCATCTCATAATTTTATTTTATTTATTTTTTTCTACATTTTTATGGATGGACACCAAAGATTTGATTTTTCA
The DNA here is from genome assembly GCF_019703515.2 of Myxocyprinus asiaticus. Taxonomy (NCBI): domain Eukaryota; kingdom Metazoa; phylum Chordata; class Actinopteri; order Cypriniformes; family Catostomidae; genus Myxocyprinus; species Myxocyprinus asiaticus. The sequence continues at coordinate 2,037,189 of NC_059390.1, forward strand.
TAACAAGTCTGTGTAAACTATAATAAGGAAACTCTGTAAAATAAGTAAAATGACTACAACTTCCTGCATCTAGAAAAGTAGTTCCCCCTGATTTAGACAAGTTTACAACTAAAATAACACAGATTCGCTCAAAAAACATTACTACTTTAAAAAAACCTTCACCCATCTTACCTGCTAGACCTCCATTGTAAATGCATTATAGGGATGCAGCTAACGATTATTTTGATAATCGATTAATCTTTGATTATTTCTTTGATTAATCAGATAAAAAAAAATAATAATAATTCCTGTATTTTATTAAAATATAATAAAATGAAAAAGAAATCAGAAATGATAAGGGCGTAAGGATTTGGGTCATTTTACGGTACTGAATTCACAATTCTTTACTTTCACAAAACTTTGAACAAAGCCTGAATCATAAAAAGTTAAGTTTGAATTGATTATTAATATTATTATTATTATTATTATTATTATTATTATTATTATCTTTATTATTACATTCAGGACATTTGCAAAACAGTTCCTTTTCTTTACTTGTAAAACTTACCAAAAAGGGGTGTTCATTAAAGTGTAAAATGATTCATCGGGGATGGAATGGGACTAAAAATCAGGGCAATAGTGACACCAGAATAGAAATATTAATTATTACACATTTCTAATCTTTTTTGCATGCTAATCCATTAAAGTAATGTTTGACTTTACTAGTATAAATTTACTAGTAAAATCAGGCATTACATTTGGCATTATCAGAAGGACTTTCAAACATCAGGACCGTTAGCATCATTACACATTATATTCAGGATTATATACAGTTTAATATAGTAAAGTCATCGAACCCCCTGTGGAGATTTACTCTCGCGCTTAAAAGTCTCATCCTGGTGCTCACTGTATTACATGAGGAGGAGAAACCAAAACACTTTAAAAACATGAAAAGCTGCACAATTGATTAAATTGAAACTGAAATCATGGTATGATGTTGCACAGTTTAATCCAAGTGATTGCGCTCCCTGCATACAAATGCACGAGCTCATGCACTCATTAAAGTTTAACGAATACTTGCTTGTGGTAAAAACAAACTGTTTTGCAAAATACGCTTGATTTTCAGAGAAACAACTGTTGCGCATCAAACAGCACACCCCCTTTATCAACGTAGGGTTCCTGATGCAGCAACCAGTCTCGTGCCGAATTTTGACCCCCCTATATCCTTATGTTAAGGGGAAGATGTAGGAATGGGCTTTAGCGGTAAAGACCAGTGACGGTTAGGGTTAGGGGTGGGTGTAGGAATGGGCTTTAGGGATAAAGGTCAATCAGGTAGCGGGGAGTCAGAATTTGGCAGGGAGTCCAATTTTGGCATAACACATTATGCCTCATTAAACATTATGCTTATTATGATCTTCTTTGAAGTGTTTATTAAGTAATTATTAATAAAATCTTAAAATCATCCCTAAAATGAATTGGTAACCAATACAAAGAAGTTAAAACTGGAGTAATATGATTTGAAGTCCTAGTTTGTGCATTATTGTAGCCGTGCTTAAGTGCGTTGATTTAAAGTTGAAAACAGGGCATTGCAATAATCAAGGCGAGACATAAAGCATCAACGAATGAGTTGCAATATTCCAGGTCATATTCAGCTTGATGTCTAACAAACAACATTTGTGGCTTGCCATCAGTTACCATAGACAATCATAGCAACCCCACTATATCCTTATGTTAAGGGGAAGATGTAGGAATGGGCTTTAGCGGTAAGGACCAATCAGGTAACAGGGAGTCAGAATTTGGCAGGGAGTCCAATTTTGGCATAACACATTATGCCTCATTAAACATTATGCTTATTATGATATTCTTTGAAGTGTTTATTAAGTAATTATTAATACAATCTTAAAATCATCCCTAAAATGAATTGGTAACCAATGCAAAGAAGTTAAAACTGGAGTAATATGATTTGAAGTCCTAGTTCGTGCATTATGTGATCGTGAATTGCTGTTGGGGTCCTCTGTCTAAACTCTTGACATGAGTACAGTGTTGTGTGTGAATGACACTATTGTGCTGTACTGAGAGAGATTTATTGGCTAGATAAAGCGGACACGAGAGAGGCGGAGGTGACTGGAGTCTGTAATGTGCTCAAGGGTGATTGGTTTTCATTTTCTCTCCTCCCAGCTAAAGCATGGACAAGTAATGGCTTTAAAATGCTGTAGTGTGTTTGAGTAAATGAGTACTGACTCTCCTCCAACATCATCCATCTGAGATCTGAGTTACTGCAACTGACTCAATTTTAAAATTCTGTATTTGGTGGCTTGAACGGACCTCGAACCCCAAGTATTAAAATTTGGTGGGCAGTTCGTCCGCATTGTGAATAAGTGCTGATTTTGTATCAACCTTAGAAAGCGATTCCGACTCGTGTTTTGTGGTACTGAGATTTTGCGTGCAGTGATTTGCCCCTGAGATGTGACCGAGGCCGAGAAAGAGACATGAGAGGACTGGCAGCTGTCCAGCAAATAAAGTAATTTCTCAAAGCTGTTGCCAAAATAAACCCACTAATACATCCTCATTAGAAAGCGTGCAAATAAACCAGGACAACAAGACTCCAGGGTATTCGTTTTGTTTAAGAGTAGTGTTTAAAGGAATATTCCGGGTTCAATAAAAGTTAAGCTCAATCGACGGCATTTTTGACATAATGTTGACTACCATAAACTCAACTCGTTCCTCCGTTCCTTTTTTTAAAAAAAGCAAAATTGACAGTGAGGCATTTACAATGGAAGTCAATGGGGCCAATCAGTAAACATTAAAATACTCACAGTTTCAAAAGTATAGCCACGAGACATAAACAATAAGCATGTAAACATTGTTTTAGTTTGGTAAAATCACCTGCTAATTTTTTCTGTGTAAAGCAGAAAAACTTTGTTGCCATGGTGACGTAACAGCACGCCATAAAGCATAAAAACGTCCATCAAAACGCCACTATAAACAACTTTACAGCTCAAATAATACATGAGTTTTAACAGAATTAATGTGAATGCTTTTATAAAATTATAAACTTCACATTTCTGCCTTTAAACCCTCCAAAAATTGGCCCCATTGACTTCCATTGTAAGTGTCTCACTGTAACCTAATTTTGTGCTTTTTTTAAAGAAAAGGAGGAACGAGTCTAAAGTAATTTTTGTGGTAATCAACATCATGCCACAAATTCTGTCGATTGTATTGAACCAGGAATATGCTGTTTCACTAAAGCGCCACGTACAGTATGTCGTTTATTCCTAAAGTAGTGTATATTTGGGCTCTCAATTTTTTTTGCGTTGATTTTGACATTGTTTTTATGTAAATAAATAAATGTATATTTCTAGTTTCAATATTATTTGCACTTCAGACCTTTGTTTTGTTGGACCAGAAAAATGTGACCTACATTTGGTTCCCCTTCTGTCACTCACTCGACGTTGTGTCGATGTAGTGACACTAGGGGTCGCTCTTGAGAGCCCGAACACCTCAGATCTTTGATAAAAGGCCAATGAGAATTGGCGAGTGGAATTTGCATGCCACTCCCCCGGACATACGGGTATAAAAGGAGCTGGCTCGCAACCACTCATTCAGATTTTTTTCTTCGGAGCAGAGCGGTTGTACTATCAGCGAGCTGAATACTATTGCTGTTCCATTCACCTCTTAAGAAGCGTATGCTGTTGCATATATGGCACATTTCCAGCTGCATTCTCTCCTTCTGTATGACGAGTGCAGATTTCGCCCCTAGGCACTTCGACAGCGCTAAAAGTATGTATATTCCTGCTAAAGAGTATATTTTCTCTATTAGAGCACACACATTGATGTTGAACGTCTTTTTAAAGATGTCTTTCCGTCTTTGTGTGATTCCTGGATGCGTTCGCTATCTCTCTGCTTCCGACGGCCATGGGCGCCGCCTCACATGTCTGGACAGCATGTCCCTTTCTTCCCGGAAGTGCACGACGAGCTGATGAGGTCATGGAGGGCACCTTTTTCTGCCGGAAACCGACCTCCCAGCTCATCCGCTCTCACTACCCTCGATGGCGGGGCGGCCCACAGGTATATGGAGGTCCCTTAGTTGGATAAGGCGGTTGCGGTACACCTGTGCCAGCAAAGCGCAGCCACCTGGCGGGATCACCCGGCACTCCCTTCCGAAGCCTGTAGGACGACGTCGTCTATGACGGCCAAAGCCTACAGCGCTGCTGGTCAGGCCGTCTCTGCCCTGCATGCCATGGCCCTCCTGCAAGTACACCAGGCCAAGGCACTAAAGGAACTGCACGTGGGTAGTCTTGGTCCTGATGTGATGCAGGAGCGATGTGATGCAGGAGCTGCACTCTGCGACCTACCTCACCCTCCGGGCGTCGAAGGTCACGGCGCGAGCACTCAGGCAGGCAGTGTCCACCCTCATTGTCCAGGAACGGCACCTGTGGCTGAATCTGGTCGAGATGAGGGACGCGGACAAGGTTCGCTTTCTCAACGCCCCCATCTCCCAGATCGGCCTATTCGGTGACACCGTTGAGACTTCGCCCAGCAGTTCTTTTCCCATGCGAGTTCACGAACCTGTGAACCCTGGATGTCCTTCCTCCCTAACCCTGTTTGTAGAGCTCCCCCCCTTTCAGGCAGGACCTACCACCGCGCCTCTTCTATGTGCGGCTCTGATCCCACATGACGTGCTTGCCACATGTTACCTCCCCTCTGGGCAGGATGTGGTCTCCACGGGGTCTTTCCCCCTGAAAGAATAGGATAGGAAAAGAACACCTTTTCCGGCGCATATATTGAGTGTTAAAATGGCCCCAGCCGAATAACTGAATACTCTGTGGAGAGAAAACATAGAGAGAAAAGGCCGTGGCTGGCGCTTCCATACTAGATATGTCTCTTCCCCCCCAGGGATGTGGGGAACTATACAACATTTTTTGGGGGCGTTGGGGGAGGCTACGTGCAGACTACGCACGCAGCAGCTTGCTTGCACCTGCACCGGCAGTCCACGTAACATGGTTCAGCTAGTTGTGGCGTTTCATATAGGGACCCCTAGTGCCAATACATCGACACAATGTCGAGTGAGTGACAGAAGGGGAACGTCTCGGTTACTGTCGTAACCTCCGTTCCCTGATGGAGGGAACGGGACGTTGTGTCCCCCCTGCCACAATGCTGTACTACCCGCTGAAATGGCCGAGACCCTGTCTCGGCTCCTCAAAACAAAACCTGAATGAGTGGTTGCGAGCCAGCTCCTTTTATACCCGTATGTCCGGGGGAGTGGCATGCAAATTCCACTCTGCAATTCTCATTGGCCTTTTCTCAAAGATCTGAGGTGTTCGGGGCTCTCAAGAGCGACCCCTAGTGTCACTACATCGACACAACGTCTCGTTCCCTCCATCAGGGAACGGAGGTTACAACAGTAACCGAGAAACTTTCAACCACTGAAAATGCGCATAATTTATGCATGGAGCCACTTTGAGAGCCACATATCTCTGGGATTTGACCATATTGGGCCTTAAATATGAAGATACAAACAGTAAAGGATATATGGAAATCTTTAATACTTCTGGAGTTAGAGATGCTCCAACTTTTGGATTCACACCATTGGCATATAATGCAACAAAAAGTGCTGAAGTCAACTGATTTTAGTTATAGACTGGTGTATCTCTGTGTAATTATAAAATCATGATACTGTCACCTTTCTAAGGTTTTTTTTTTTAACCTGTAGTTGTGCTCCAAAATCTAGGTGGAAGCTGTCATTTTGAACCCCAACCCCCCTTTACAAACTACAGGATTGCACTGCAAATATTGATCCATGGAATTCAGTATTTTGGCTTTTGTAATCAGTTATGTTTATCTTTCTTCCAAAAAAGTATAGAACAAAATAAAATATTCAGTCTGGGAAGTTTCTGAAATTTGGTAGATTTGACATGGAATAACCCATTAGCTTTTGTGATTTCTGTATGTGTATGCTGCAAACAGTCCTTTTTCTGTTTTTCTGCTGGTAGAGATGTGTTTTTAGTCAATGTGGCTGTAGTCTGATGAAGCCAGCACTGAATATCAGTCAGCCAATACACGCTTCATAAAAGCTCCAATGCTCAGAGAGGTTGATAGCGTGAGCGGGGGTTCATTTGAGCGCGGTAATGAGCTATTAATGGTGCTTTGAGGCCTTTCTCGTGTTGTTTGTTTAGTTTACGGCATTTGATTTGCTTGTTTGTGTACTAGCCGAATGCCTGCAGAGCTGAGACCTGTCTCTCTATCACTCAAATGCAATGTGAAGATGAATGGAATATTAGCGTCCTGCTTACTGTATACTGTGAATTCAGGCAACGATGCTTTGAAATTCACCTGAATTCACCCTACTGTAAGCTGTCAGCTTTTTAAAACAAAACTATATGTGAAAAAGTGTGCAATTTTAAGCAGTTTGTGCAAATGTCACATGATCTATAATGCATAGTACGCATAGCAAATGGCATATTACAGAAACAGTCGAATAGCCAGGGTCAGGGTTAACGCTATCGTATGGCAGCATGCCATAGCCCATGTTTTGAAGTGCATATGAAGTGTGCACTAGGGAGGGTTTAAATGTGAATAATTTGTATAAAGCTGTTAGTGTGAACTGCGTATAGCGGGACCCTCAAGAGGCGTGTGCTCACTCTGACAGCAGGAACGCTGGCCAAGCGAGACAGGAAATCTCTAATGGGAGGGAAAATGATATTAGCCTTTGCTGCTGTGTGCTGGTGTCATTATCATATATATTAGTGCACGGTGGGTTATGGCTGAAGGCTGGAACACAGGCTGCTTTAATGTGCAGTCATCGTGCACACTGGGGCAGATACTCCGACACTGGGGCACTAGAGGTGGAGACCTACACCACTCTCTATGGCTCTGTTACAAAACCTACAAAGCCTGCTTAGGCAGTAGGGATGGGAGTCGTAAGGTATTTAACGATTCCGGTTCCAAGACCCCCCATGTTCCATTCCATTCTGCTACGCTGCATCGAGCCATTTTTGAATGCAAGAAAGTATCCTTTGTAAATGGACCCTTAGAAGGCAGCTGTCTATGTTGGTAATAGACAGCAATGCAGCTCTTTCTGTCTCTCTCACAAGCACACAAACAAACACACACATACTTGCAGTCATATTATGGTCACCCTAGCAGTAATGATGGCTCAGGGCTGATAGGCAGCTGTAGGCTGTGTGTGTGTGTGTGATGAGCAGCTCTAGGGTTTGAGCTGGGTCACTGCACACCTTCAGCTGTGAGTGCTTTCAAAACTCTCTCTGTTCTCTTTTCTCTCATTCTGTCTCTCTCTGAGGGAAATCAAAGACAGAGGAAAGATAGAGAGAGCTCTGGCGATGGTGTTCATCTTCTCCTTCCTCTCTCTATCATTTTTCAGAGCACTGGAGCAGGGGTGTAGCACCAGATATATGTATTTTAGATGGAAATATAACCTTGTTATATTATAAGTAGTTCACAACTTTTTATTTTATTTTACATATAATATTACATATATACAGTATATTACAGACATTACAGCTTCATTTTCTGTTATAGCATTTTTTCTGTAAAGCTGCTTTGAATATATGAAATGTATTTTTGTTTCAATGACAGCTGTTCCCCCCCTTGTATATCAGTGACAAACAACACAGGTTATTCATTGGTTCAGACATCGTCATGATTTTGCTCCTCACACATTCTTTTGGTGGATTAATGTTAGGAATATTCCACATGTATCTCATTGAGTTCTGGACTTCACCATGTGTGAGTGTTTATCAATGGATGTTTCTCAAGAGGGCATCCAAATATTAACACATTCTTCACAGAAAATGGCTTAAAAAATGGGAGAGGTGGCATATGCAATGTTTATTGCTGCTAGGGTTTACAATCGCCCCTTTTTCGACAGACGTCCCGTATTTTATCGCATACGTGACGCTTATTTGTCCTGTATTTTAGCATGTAGCGAAACGTCCCCTATTGAAGGTTTTGTGTCCCATACTGAATAATAAAAGGGTTGGCCAGCAAGACTTTTGAAGAGGACCCCCGTCCTGTATTGAAGCACTCAGTATGCTCAAATGTCCCATATTTGCGCAAGACATTCAATAATTGATCATGCTGTGGTAGCTTGCAGCCGGTGTGTGTTACCAAATATTAGTGCATCTCTTTGGGTGGGTAAAGCCAATGTATGTATTATTTTAAAAGAGACTTCATAGTGGCTCCAGCCAGGTCTCCTAAGCAACCAAATTGGCCCGGTTGCTAGGGAGGGTAGAGTCACATGGGGTAACCTCCTCGTGGTCACTATAATGTGGTTCTCGCTCTCGGTGGGGCTTGTGATGTATTGTGTGTGGATGCCGCGGAGAATAGCGTGAAGCCTCCACACGCGCTATGTATCCGCGTCTTTTCTTTTTTTCACTTGAAATGTCCTGTGAAGGCATCGTTTATGCTGTTTTGGAATGCAGTATCTCATCACAACACCTGATGAAACAACCTGTCACGCACAACAAACGATGGAAAGTTGCACATACAAATCCGATCTGACCGTTCAAACTCAGTTATTTCATCATTTATTAAAGTTGAAATTCATGCAAAAATTCTGTCATCATTGACTCACTGAAGAAAGAAAGTCATACAGGTTTGGATTGACATGAGGGTGAATAACTGATTTTCATTTTTGGCCGAACTATTCCTTCATTGCTTGTGGATGTGAATATCACGACCCAGAGATGGTCCAAGTGTGCATCAGTGGCTGTGATTACATGCTCAAGGATAATCCCATGAAATTCCTCGTATCTCAATCCTCAAATCCCATTTATTCCCATTGATTGAGTAATTTTGGAGAATAAGCTGTTTATATGCCCTTTAAATGTCCCTGTTATGAGTCACCCCACATCCAGGAGCAATCTGTCTATTTACAGCACTGAAAGATGCCAATCTTCATTGTAGTTGTGTTTTTTCTTCTTTGTTCTGAGAAGCTAATTTATTATATATAGTTCTTCCTGTTCAATGCTGCTTAAATGACCTTATCATGTCAAGGAGTTACATGCTTAGATATATACGATGACATTTAGAATGTACGAGCTTCCAGAATTTGAAATAGCCTTGTTCCAAATGAGAGGTTATGCAGATATTGTAAACAACACGATTGCATGAGTCACCTGATGACGGAAATATTGCAGTATGCTGTGATCAGAATATTAATGCACTTGTAAATTCATGCCGTTCGATTTTTCACAACACTTTGTGCGCATTCTGTGCTAAAGCCTTTAAACCGCACGTGTTCATGCAAAAACGCACATAATACACACTCTCTGTGACATCACACAGACACACATAGACACCTATTATTTCGCTCTACACACCTAACATACACACAGACACAGACACACACACACACACACACACAGCCACTTCATCAGTCTCTCTATTGTTCTGTGAGGCCTTTCAAGAGTGAGTGGGTTAGAAAATGTAGCAGAAAATCAGATTTGGGACGCTCGTCTGTGCATCACTGAGAGTCTTTAACTCTGTCTGTCTGTCTATCTAACTGTCTGTCTATCTATCTATCTATCTATCTATCTATCTATCTATCTATCTATCTATCTATCTATCTATCTATCTATCTATCTCTCTGTCTGTCTGTTTGTCTGTCTGTCTGTCTGTCTTGTCTTTTTATCTATCTATCTGTCTGTCCGTCTGTCTGGGTAGTCTTTTTGTCAATCTGTCTGTCTGTCTGTCTGTCATCTATCTGTCTGTCTGTGTAGTATTTCTATCTATCTATCTGTCTGTCTGTCTATCTATCTATCTGTCTGTCTGTCTATCCTGTTTGTCTGTCTGTCTTGTCTTATTATCTATCTATCTGTCTGTCCGTCTGTCTGGGTAGTCTTTTTGTCTATCCGTCTGTCTGTCTGTCTGTCATCTATCTGTCTGTCTGTGTAGTATTTCTATCTATCTATCTGTCTGTCCGTCTGTCTGGGTAGTCTATTTGTCTATCCGTCTGTCTGTCTATGTAGTCTTTTTGTCTGTCTGTGTATTCTTTTTGTCTGTATGTCTGTGTAGTATTTTTGTCTATCTATCTTTCTGTCTGTCTGTCTGCCTGTCTTTTTTTCTATCTATCTGTCTATCTGTGTAGTATTTTTGTCTGTCTATCTGTCTGTGTAGTATTTTTGTCCGTCTGTGCAGTCTTTTTGTCTGTCTGTCTGTGTTGTCTTTTTGTGTATCTGTCTATCTGTCTGGGTTGTCTTTTTGTCTAACCGTCTGTCTCTCTGTCTTTCTGTGTAGTCTTTTTGTCTGTCTGTCTGTCTGTGTAGTGTTCTGTCTATCTATCTTGTCTACCTGTCTGTCTGCCTGTCTGTCTGTGTTTTATTGTCTACTTGTCTGTCTGTCTGTCTGTCTGTGTAGTCTTTTTGTCTATCTGTGTAGTATTTTGTCTGTCTGTCTGTCTGTGTAGTCTTTTTGTTTGTCTGTCTGTGTAGTCTTTTTTGTCTATCTGTCTGTCTGTCTATGTAGTCTTTTTGTCTGTCTGTGTAGTATTTTTGTTTGTCTGTCTGTGTAGTTTTTTTGTCTATCTGTCTGTCTGTCGGTCTCTGTAGTTTTTTTGTCTGTCTGTCTGTCCAGTCTTTTTGTCTATCTGTCTGTCTATGTAATCTTTTTGTCTGTCTGTCTGTCTGTCTTTCTGTCTGTCTGTTTGTCTGTCTGTTACTCTCTCATATGTAATGTGTGGATCTGTGTTAAGTGTGCAGTAATGAGCATCAGTGAGGGGCAGTCAGAAGAGTTTGGAGCTCAGCGAGGGGGAATGAAGAGGTCTCGCACTCTCAGTGGCTGCAGGATTAGCTAATGCGATTAGCAGCGTCTCACAATCAGCCGCTCTGAATGTATGTTGTAATTACTGCACCTCAATGAGGAAGGTGTGTGTGGAGGATTAATACAGGTGAGTGGAGGCCAATGATAGATACGCTCTGCTAACATGCTCTTCTCTTCTCTGCAAACTGAGTGTGTGTGTGTGTGTGAGTGAGTGTGTGTGTGAGTATGGGCAGGTTTAAGTGGTTTACGAGGACTTTTTTTTAGGTTACAAACTGGTAATTACAAGGGTATTATGCTATAAATGTGGTTTATGAGGTTATTTCTAGTGTCCCCATAATTCAAATGCAGAAAGTTTTCTGTGAGGGTTAGGTTTAGGGGTAGGGTTAGGGTTAGGGGATAGAATCTATAGTTCATACAGTATAAAAATCATTATGTCTATGGAGAGTCCTCATAATGATAGCTGCACCAACATGTGTGTGAGAGTGTGTGTGTGAGAGTGTGTGTGTGAGTGTGTGTGTGTGTGAGTGTGTGTGAGTGTGTGTGAGTGTGTGTGAGTGTGTGTGTGTGAGTGTGTGTGTGAGAGTGTGTGTGTGAGAGTGTGTGTGTGTGTGTGAGTGTGTGTGTGTGTGAGTGTGTGTGTGTGTGAGTGTGTGTGTGTGAGAGTGTGTGTGAGTGAGAGTGTGTGTGTGTGTGTGAGTGTGTGTGAGTGTGTGAGAGTGTGTGTGTGTGAGTGTGTGTGTGTGTGAGAGTGTGCGTGTGTGAGTGTGTGAGTGTGTGAGTGTGTGAGTGTGTGAGTGTGTGAGTGTGTGTGTGTGTGTGTGTGTGTGTGTGTGTGTGACCTTTGAAACTTTGACTTTATTACGATTTCTCCCCCGATCCGATTTCTGAATTGGAACTATGCATTTTATAGTTTGCTTTGGTGCGTCAGTTATATAATATAGTTACTGCAATTCATAAAACAGAGTCTGACAAGATGAAACGCTTCAGAATGACCTGTCACAACTCTGTTAGTCATGGTGAAATTATTCTGATATGAAGTCAGATGAACACAGAGGTGCTGCAGCTCACTGCCAGAAGTCTCATCCACATATTCACCTGCATATAGCCTCAAATAAAAATGATTGCTTTTAAATAAAAAAAATCTAAAAGTTGGCATGGGAAGATATGGGAAGTGTTCTAAGTGTTATTGCTGACTATGACCCTATGGAAAACCACAGCATCTTTGATCAGTGCAAATACATGTGCAGTTCACAAACACAAATTCAATCTGCTCACTTTTCACCTAAAGTTTTACATTGCCAATATTCTCTTTCTAAACACACCCCATCTGTTTCAGATCTTCATTCCTGGCATGTAGTTAGTTATCCGCCAGGAGGCTGATGGCCAAATGCTAACGTTTGATTGAATTATCCCTCAACATGATGTGGCAGTAAACTGTTATTCCTCCATCTTACCAGTCCTGTGCTGTCTCGCCCCTGAGCGACCACTTTCATCCTCTCTCATTTCTCTGCTGTCATACACACACTGCCGCTGTGATGGCTTCGGCCTTATGCTCATTTACACCTCTATATTCCTGATGGAGCGTCTGAGCCCTGAGGGGCCGCCTGTGGAAGACATTCTGTTGAATACAGTCATATATAAATATAAATATAAATATATATATATATATATATATATATATATATATATATATATATATATATATATATATATATTAGCCTGAGCACATGCCGCTCTCAGATTGAAAACATACACCTGCAGCGATTGCCTGCTATGAAGTTCATTCGAGGGGTAATGCTGTTTTCCCTCCCCGTCTCTTCGCCTCCTTCAAAGAGCGCATCCTATTTTAAGGCATGAGAGATATGCGGTAAGGAACTGGGTAAATGTTTACGCAAACTTCATTTCTTCGATTCATTTAGTGGAATCCTTCTGCTATTTGCTTGTGTGAGGGGATTTTGAGTCATTGGCCCTCATTCCGGAGGCTTCTGAGTTTGTCATTTTGTGAATGCTTTCTAGTTGCGAGATGCTTTCTAGCTTTTGTTTAGTGGTTTGATTGATTGGTCTAAACCCGAGTTCAAGTCTACTGCCCTTCCCCTGACCCTGCAGGTCTCTGTTCATATTGTATTGGGCTCTGAAGTCAAAATTCTCATCAATACTGCCCTGCAAGGCCACAACGCAGTAACTACATGACTCACTGCATCTCGCAGCTGCTAGACACCTGCACAGTCTTCATGACTCCAGAGCATCATTACACACTCATTATACACCTGTGCACAGAGTGCAGGTCATGCGGTCATGCGGTCAGCCTGTATGAAAGGCAGAAATCTCTCCACTTCTGTCCTACACCACAATGAGGTCGACATTCTGATGCGGTTCATCTCACCAGCTATATTTAGACCAAATGAAAGGCATTATAAATGCATAATACTGCATGCATAATGTCTCATAATACACCTTCTAATGTGTTATAACTTTTCATAAATAATGCACCATAAGTTATAATGCACTGTACTGTAATACTTATTCTATCCATAGTTATACCTTAAAAAATATAATGCATTATAACACAATCAACATCCAATTTTATCCGCAGAATTTAATAAAGTTAATCGTATAAGTGCTGCCATGCAAAAACAACATTGTGTCAACAGTCATAAGGCTTTGTGTGTTCCCAGGGAACTGATAATAATAATAATAATAATAAAAAAGTACCTTGAATGCACTGTGAGTTGCTTTGGATAAAAGCGTCATAATGCATAAATGCAAATGTAAATGACGTGATCGTATACAGTTATAAGTGTACTTTGACTGCTTTAGTTAAAGTTACAAAAGCAATGTCTTCTAATAAACCTTGTAAGATACAATACATTACAAGTCAAGTGTAAACAGTGGTATTTATAAGAAAATAAGTCTCCAAATAAGATGCACAAACATTAAAATTTATTAAATAGAGTCCAGTATAGAATCAGTTTGATTTCTTTTATTGTTGGGTGTGACAAAGATTTGGCTTCATTTGTGCTCAACATATATCTTGCATATATACATACACTATATTGCCAAAAGTATTCGCTCATCTGCCTTTAGACGCATATGAAATTAAGTGACATCCCATTCTTAATCCATAGTGTTTAATATGACGTCGGCCCACCCTTTGCAGCTATAACAGCTTCAACTCTTCTGGGAAGGCTTTCCACAAGGTTTAGGAGTGTGTTTATGGGAATTTTTGACCATTCTTCCAGAAGCGCATTTGTGAGGTCAGACACTGATGTTGGACGAGAAGGCCTGGCTCGCAGTCTTCACTCTAATTCATCCCAAAGGTGCTCTATCGGGTTGAGGTCAGGACTCTGTGCAGGCCAGTCAAGTTCTTCCACACCAAACTCGCTCATCCATGTCTTTATGGACCTTGCTTTGTGCACTGGTGCGCAGTCATGTTGGAACAGGAAGGGGCCATCCCCAAACTGTTCCCACAAAGTTGGGAGCATGGAATTGTCCAAAATCTGTTGGTATGCTGAAGCATTCAGAGTTCCTTTCACTGGAACTAAGGGGCCAAGCCCAGCTCCTGAAAAACAACCCCACACCATAATCCCCCCTCCACCAAACTTCACAGTTGGCACAATGCAGTCAGACAAGTACCGTTCTCCTGGCAACCGCCAAACCCAGACTCGTCCATCAGATTGCCAGATGGAGAAGCGTGATTCGTCACTCCAGAGAACGCGTCTCCACTGCTCTAGAGTCCAGTGGCGGCGTGCTTTACACCACTGCATCCGACGCTTTGCATTGCACTTGGTGATGTATGGCTTGGATGCAGCTGCTCGGCCATGGAAACCCATTCCATGAAGCTCTCTACGCACTGTTCTTGAGCTAATCTGAAGGCCACATGAACTTTGGAGGTCTGTAGCGACTGACTCTGCAGAAAGTTGGCGACCTCTGCGCACTATGCGCCTCAGCATCCGCTGACTCCGCTCTGTCATTTTACGTGGCCTACCACTTCGTGGCTGAGTTGCTGTCATTCCCAATCACTTCCACTTTGTTATAATACCACTGACAGTTGACTGTGGAATATTTAGTAGTGAGGAAATTTCACGACTGGACTTGTTGCACAGGTGGCATCCTATCACAGTACCACGCTGGAATTCACTGAGCTCCTGAGAGCGGCCCATTCTTTCACAAATGTTTGTAGAAGCAGTCTGCATGCCTAGGTGCTTCATTTTATACACCTGTGGCCATGGAAGTGATTGGAACACCTGAATTCAATTATTTGGATGGGTGAGCGAATACTTTTGGCAATATAGTGTATATAGCTTTAAAAGTGCTATATAAAAATAACATTTCTAATAATAATAATAATAATAATAATAATAATATATATATATATATATATATATATATATATATATATATATATATATATATATATATATATATATATATTTTTTTTTTTTTTTTTTTATTGGTGTTTTTTATCATATTTCTGTAAAAACAACAGGGTAATTGTCATGAAACCTGTCAAGAAAATTTCTGGTCTAATTTTACTCTAAAATCAAAAAGGCCGAACAAAAAATTACATTTAAATTGTTTTAATTTTTCTTTATTTTTTTATTTTTTATTTTTATTTTTTTTTACTGCATCAGTTGAATTGTCTAATTTTACAAAATAAAATGTATAAAACTTAATATATTTAAGTGCAAGATGTATTGATTTAGAATTGTCTTCTCCAAGACATCACAACTGGAATGTCAACAATTTAACATCTAATTACTATTAAAAATATCCATCATCATTTAAACAATTAATGTTGTCAAACCCGCTCTGTGTTTGTGATGCATTGGTGCATATGCATGTTTTAATATTAGCCCAGTGGGGGCAGAGTGTTTCATTTTTTTATCTTTTATTCAGTCAGGTTTCGTTTCTGTGACGTGCACAGAACGGGGGCAGCAGGGGCGCGAACCCCTGCCCCTTTCATTCACAAATCTGAAGGTGCCCTTCTGGTCGTCCAGAAAAAAAGTAGACATTTGAATAATTAAATTAAAATGGTTAAATACAACAAAATAAAAATCTCATAATAATCTCACAATAACAGTGAAAATGTGTTACTATAATGCTTTGTAAATCGTGGGTGTATTAAAATGTGCCTTTAACAGCGCGCGCTATAGCAGATCGGTGGCGGATTCTAATCGCAAGTGATCCTCCCTATGCCCTACACACTCTGAGGTGCAGAGCCCTTGAAGTGGGTACTCTGAAGGGAACACGGAATTACTGTATTAATGTGCCCTTCATCTTGTGGAAGGACCCATTCAGTTTCTCATTTTCGTTTGGATCAAGCTTTCAAGTGGCCCTCCCGCAGCAGTGTCCTTTGAGGGAGCAAAAATGTCGTTTTGAATTCGCCACGGAGCATCGAAGGGGCGTCACGGAGCATCAGCTGTTTTTTTATTTTGTTTATGTTTTATGAAGTTACAAGCGAAACGTGACAGAAGACATCTGTTAACAGCATATGCACTCTAAACGCTTTTTTCTCCAGGCCATTACTTGATATTAATTTAATATGTGCGTGAAATAATGTGTTGTTACTTTCCTATCACGAACTTTCCGATCGGCGCGATGATTTGGTGGTATGTTTGACAGTTTGTGTAGAGATGAGACAAGAAAAAGATTAGAGCCATATAAAAATAAAAAAATAAAAAAATAAAAACGTGTCGTTACCATGGTTTACCATGGATTATATTCACATTTCATGATACTGTCATAGTACTCCAAGATACTTCAAAAAATACCACGGTTTTACTATGATGTGTCAAAAACATGGGATTATCAAAGTGTTAAATATGGTGCTTTTTGTTAGGAATATAACAGAACAGGCTATTATTTGTCAAAAAGGAAATAATGCAAAATATTATGTTTATAAAACAAGTAAAATGCTTAAATACTCAAGAAGCAAAGAATTTAAGTATATTTAAGTATAGATGAAAATGTCACTCTCCTTCTCGTACTTTAGGTATGTTTGCATGCATGTGTGTGTTTGTGTGTATGTCATATCTAAAGGCTGTAGAGATGAATTAAGGATTTGTGTGCTGAGGAGCCTCTGGGAGATGTGTGTTATTCTAGCGTGTCAGGAAATAGAGTGGGTGGATGGCTTTCTGATTAGAGCCGGAGCTAAGATACAGCGACAGATCTATGGTTTCTATATCCGTCCCTGAACACAGAGAGACGTGCCTTAATGGTCACCGACAGACACCGTGTACACTCGACTCTCTTCATATCGGTCAGCTGAGGACCACACAAACACACACACACACACATGCGGTGTCATGGCACGCATTTATCAAGCGCTGACAACCTGCTGCAGGACTGCACGCTATCTCTTTATTTCGGTCCGATGTCACTATCATGTCGCTGTCAAAGTGTCTGAGGGCTTCGTAATATTGTGAACGTGTATTTGTGTGTGTGTGTGTGTGTGTGTGTGTGTGTGTGTGTGTTATGCTGTTTTGCGTGATTGCCTGCCATATAGGTACGAGTAACTGTGGTAAGTTACGTGAATGCATTAAAGGAGACAAATTGGATCTTTTTTTGTTCTCAATTTTCTTCGGATTGATTAAACTTGCTGCAGGATCCAACCAGCGCTGAATCAATTTCAGAAGAAACAAGAAGCATTCTAGCACTTTAAACCACATCAAGCTGAAGGAGGCTGATTGTGTTGTAGAGAAATAGAAGCAGATTTCGTTGAAGGTGTTTGCTAAAGCAATCATCACTTTTTCTCTTGCTCATACTCAGGGTTAGGGATTCAAATGTACCTCTAAAGCCTAAAGATCAAAGTATACTTCGGTTTTCTGCATGCCGCTACGTCTTGTGCACAGTACGCGTAACGCGAATTTTGTCATCAGCACAGTACGTGCTTACTGTCCGCGTGAAGCCCAGTTTTTCTAGACACACGGACAGTTTGCATCTGTGTGCGCCGTCTGCACCAGCACCTTGCGTTGACCGCATTAAAATAGTATCACAAAGCAGTCATAGTGTGCATACATCGAATGCATCAGTATGGGCTCGTGGTCAAATTAACATACTTTGCAAAGGTGAGTGCTCGACCATGTGTGAGACAGAACGGTATGTGGAAAATATAAGTATACCCTAGCATGAAGTGTGCATGCACTGAACGCATCCGTAGAGCTCACAGTCAAACGAGTCCTACATTTGCATGTACACCAATACTCTGATTATTGCAGTAATCACAATATAAGGAATGATTCGGGCCAACCTCTTCAATCCCGTTAACATGCTACTTGCCATTACTCTGATTATCCACTGAGAAATGGGATGTTTTTTTTTTAATCCCCATTTCTCCCAATTTGGAATGCCCAATTCCCACTACTTAGTAGGTCCTCGTGGTGGCGCAGTTACTCAATCCGGGTGGCGGAGGACAAGTCTCAGTTGCCTCCGCTTCTGAGACCGTCAATCCACGCATCTTATCACGTGACTCGTTGTGCATGACACCGTGGAGACTCACAGCATGTGAAGACTCATGCTACTCTCCGTGATCCACACACAACTTACCACACGCCACACTGAGAGCGAGAACCACTAATCGCCACCACGAGGAGGTTACCCCATGTGACTCTACCCTCCCTAGCAACCGGGCCAATTTGGTTGCTTAGGAGATCTGACTGGAGTCACTGGATTCAAACTCGCGACTCCAGGGGTGATAGTCAGCGTCAATACTCTCTGAGCTACCCAGGCCCCCAAGAATTTTTTGGGGGCAAAAATGTATCTTTAACTACAGCTTGACATAAGGAAAATTAGTCAGTCAATATGAGAGTCTTTCTGAACATTTTATTAGAAGAACCGGTTCATAAGAGTCATTTTTGTCTACACTGCATGCACTGTCTGTTTTGATTCACTAAAACGAATCGTTTGTTTGTGAATCGGAATACACGCACTAGATGTTGTTGTTCTTGTGTCCACGAGGACAATCTCAGTTAAAAGACGTGTTTCCTTACCATTATTTTGCAGTATGTGGTCTTTCTATCTCACCAACATTCGATTCAGACTGTAATCGGACATTCACAACTCTAATCGGACATTTGCCGTGGGGCTATAGATCCTGCAGCAGGGGAGCACCACTGCTGAAAAACGGTGCAAGGAACTGCCGTTTTGTGTGAAGCCCTTAAATTAGTGCAAATAAATCTAATTTGCGACGTTTTTGAACCTGTGCTTGAGCGTAACATCATCCGTCTGCAGCACTGGCGCAGTCGCACTTTGGACAGAGTGGAAGAAATGCGATTAAAGCGTTTACACGCCAGTATAAAGTGATTAAAATTGGAGTACTCCACATATCTTACTGCGATTATCATTACTCTGATTATTAGCATAATCAAAATATACTCACAGTATTCTGTTTACATGAGCTACAGTTTAATCGCAGTATTGCAGTATTAGCTTTTGCATGAATGCATTTATTCTCAGTGTGAAAATGCACAGTAAATCTATAGGAATGCATTTACTAATGTTAATGAATAGAACTGTATTGTACAGTGATAACAAAATAAAACAATAACAATATTTACGTATATTAAAATGAAGCGAATTGACCCACAGATGTGTTAATGTTGAAAAATATTCAAAATAACTACAAACATGTTTTTTCAACTTTTGAGGGAACGGGGTCCTAATTTCCACATATGTGGACATCATGTTTATCAGCGCACTGACACACAAATGATGAACAGATCTTTTAAAGCATCATATCAAATGAAACTAGAGACGCTACTCTTTACAACCAAACTTAGAGGTTTCTTACCAGAGGCACTCTTGTTGGCACTGCGCCCGTAGTAGCCCTTCACAGAAATCAACGTCATGCTGTTGTGTCACATGACACGGTGTGCCAGAAGTTTAACCCTTAAATGACAGTGTAGAGTCTTGTGAACAGTTGTCAGCCGGATTTAATGCATTTAAAATATGCGTTGCGTATAGTGAAGCCAAAATACAACGTCCACACATGTGGACGCGGGGTCGCACGAGGTTAAAACATACTGTTGAACAAAAAATATTACTGCAAGATATTAACAATGCACTAATGTTTTTATTGTTATTTTTTTTAAGAACTAAAAATCTAGAAAGACTTGATTCTCTTGCGCCGTGTATACGTCCTTTCCTTAAATGTGCTACACGCAATGCAGTATCACAAACTGTCAAAACGTGAGGAATTCACAAGAGAGTAACTTTAAAAAGTAGCTAATTCTTCAGTATATTCATTTGATGTTTTACTTATGTTTATCAGGACAGTTCTCTTGTGTTGTGTGAACTTATATACAGAATTAAACATACATTTTTATTATGTTTGTCATGTTTGAAAACTACATTTTTCAAAATATTTAAATATTTGGCGAAAGTCTGATCTTTTGCATTTAATAACATTTTAGTTGAACATTATCATCTATTAAAATGTTATTTTTTGTTGACTAATATTATATGTTATTTTTGTCTGAGTAAAATTGACTTCAATGAAGGAATATGACATGATCAAATATAGACTAAATTTAAAAAACATTTTCGACTAAAATACAAAACTGTGCAAATTAACACTGGAAAAAGCATATTTAAAAATGCTGAGCGCTCAGCTGTGTGCGGCACTTGGAAAAACATAAGTATACCCTAGCTTTTAGTTTTAAAAATGTACGTGGACGTTGTCCCGCACCGTTTGTGCTACAGACATGAATGACACCTCAAATCACACGGCTTGTTGAAGAAAAGTGTGTGGTTACTTTTCAAAGTGATCAGACCTTAAAGTTTCACTTGGTGGATGATAAAACAGGCCACATTGAAGGAGGGACTGAAAATCTTAGTAAGTCTTTTAAAATGAGCTCACCTAGCGACCGCATAGCAAAAACCCCTCCGTACGTCTTAGCAAACACAAAGCAACACCCAAGCATTGTGGAGGAGAGTTTAGCATGGACAAGCACCACTCACATTGTCTTCAGAAAATGTAATTTGCATATTCTTCACTCATTGCCCACACCTTCATCAGACCTACAAATCTCATTCTCCTGTCATATATTCCACACCCAGAGAGCTGGACCGCTCCAAATCATTTCAACAAACCCTCAGGCCACATTATGCTGAAAGAATGAGTGATATCTGGTGGATTCAGTGAAGCCTGTACTGCCTTACAAAGCCAAGACGTGGAAACACCGAACGCCAATTCTGAAACTGGGAAAAATGGCTTTTGATTGTCCAGGCAAATGTGTATAATAAAACACATTTATTACATGTTTTCTCTGTTATATTGTATCATAACAATGCTTTTTATTCTTCATAGGTCATTAGTAATAAGTGCATATTATAACACGCATTAATGCTAGGGTATCCTTTGTTTTTCTGCGCATGGTTGAGCACTGTTGACTGCGAACACATGCAGACATATTCAATAATCTTTGTTACACCAGCACTTAAAAAGGCTAGACCAAGTGCAGCAATGAAACTGAACGCAGGTGTCTCGAGATGTGTTTACTTACTTTTTAACTTCACACGGTATTGGTGGCCTGGGTAGCTCAACAAGTCGCTGATTACCACCCCTGGAGTCGCGAGTTTGAATCCAGTGACTCCAGTCAGGTCTCCTAAGCAACCAATAGGCCCGGTTGCTAGGGAGGGTTCTCGCTCTCGGTGGGGTGTGTGGTGTGTTGTGCGTGGATGCCGCGGAGAATAGTGTGGGCCTCCACAAGCGCTACGTCTCCGCGGTAACGCGCTCAACAAGCCACGTGATAGGCAACTGAGATTTGTCCTCCGCCACCCGGATTGAGGCGAGTCACTACGCCACCACGAGGACTTAAGAGCGCATTGGGAATTGGGCATTCCAAATTGGGGAGAGAAAAAAAAACTTCACACGGTATCTAAAACTGTTGTGGTCCTGCACGAGACACTGAAAACCAGTACAACACGATGCAAAAAAATAATACATAATAATATTTCTTATTATATATTCAGTATATTATATATAAAAATAGTATTATATATTAAATAAATGCAGCCTAAACTATATTACATGTTATATTATCAAAATAACAAACCCAATCAATGAAGTTATATTTGAAAAACTGATCCAAACCCAGCCCGAAACCCGACTGGAACCTGGAAAACCTGGAATTTTGCAATGCAATGTCATGGAAAAATACTGAAATGTGCTTGAAAATAATTATTTGTCCTGCAAAATATTTTAGTATAATAAAACTGTTTAACTGTGTTGTGTAGGGCTTTACTGGTTGTTTAGATCAGTGTTACTATCAGAAATAATTAATAATTATTTCTGTAGTTATTAATCAATATTTAAATTAATTAATTGTATCTAACTCATTAAAACCTCATATGGGACTCCAGTAAATGTAGTGCGCTACGTTTAGGAGCAAGTTTGGTTATTAGCAATAATTAATAATTATCAAAGATAATTATTAATTATTAAAATCAATAGAACATTGATGAGAATCAATGTTAGCTTTTTTTATCCTTTAAATCAACAGTTATCAAAGATAATCGTTAATTGTTAACGTCGATGAAACATTAAAGTTAACACTAGCTTATTGATCATTCAAATTCAATCAAAGATAATTATCAATTATCAAAAATCAGTAGAATATTAATAAGGATTAACATTGACGGGGCACCACCCTGAAATCAGGGACTAATAACTGAATATTAAAACAGTCTCAATATTAGATTGTTTTCTTAGGAAAATCGACATCCGAAGAATATCGATTTTCAGGAAAAAAAACAATGAATGAAGGTTTGAATCTGAGCACTGACATCCCGTCAGCACGACACAGGTATATGCAAAACAAACCAAAACACTTCTCTTTGTAATATAAAGAAAAGTTTATTTATGCAGTAATATCAATTAATAATTAATACAATGCAGTCAATAAACTTCCGACTTACAACTACAAACTAAACAGTGATATGATTAGATATGGAAACCAAAAGAAGCCTATAACAAATAAGGTGTGTGTGTGACAGTGTGTGTGTGTGTGACAGTGTGTGTGTGTGTGTCAGTGTGGTTAGTGAGAGAGAGAGAGAGAGAGAGAGAGAGAGAGAGAGAGAGAGAGAGAGATTATTCAGTGACAGCCCGAAAGCTGATTTCGCTATAGCTGGAGATGAAGCAGCCGTGTTCATCACTCAGAGACGTGGTTTAACGAGCGGGGCTCGTAAAAGTCCTGTGTTATTTGACTCTAATGGATGAACTCAGTTGCTGTCTCACCCGCGATGGCGAAAATGCACAACAGTCCAATTTGGTTGGACCACAATACAGCAAAACAAATTCGTGATAATTAATACCCTGGGTATTAATAATTAGCGGACATGGCGGTCCGTAAACTGTACAAGCAAAAACCTTGAAACACAAGAATAACACACTATAATATTCTATCTCTGCCCAGACGTAAACCTCTTACTTGAATCGCATGAGGACACAGGTAGGATGTGTTTTCCTCCGTCCTTTAACTTTGACCCGGTTCCTTGAGGCTCGGGTGATGACGGGACGCCATTTTCTCGCGCTGTCGACGGGCGGTACGGCTGTTGATTCTCGGCGGGCTGGCGGAGAACTCAGAAATGTCGACTTGATTGAAGATGGAAGAGAAATCTTTAATCTCTTCACTTCTGTAGGCAAACGGATGAAGATGCGAATTGCTCGGCGGTCTCTTTCGGATCCGTTAGAGTGTTCGGTTGAACACAGAGTAATCTCAACTCGTCCAGCGAGATGGAGATTGTATGGCTACAGTTTCAAGTCGGACATTACTTCCTTAAGCCACGAGGTTGCACCGGAGAGCAGCAAAAAGCTACGTCCGTATTCGGTGAACGAAGTCGCTGGAAGCCACTTTGGAAGCATTTCAGAATTATTTGAAGTCCTGATGATGTCATGTTTGAGGGACGTTCTGTTGTGTGCCTCATCCAATAGGAGTTGAGTGCTCGATCCTTTAGTGGGCAAGGCTTCATGGATCTGTAGTCTGTTTTGGACTCCCTTTGTTTGATTTTGGCGCGATTTTTATCAGTAAGATTTACGACTTAGAAGGAGGGGGCTTGAGGAATGTTTTTGACTGTTAGGCCTGCCTTTGTCTTCTATCTGAATACATGAGGCCCAACAGTTGCTAACAAGGTTTCTGTTACATGTACAAAAAATAGTAACGATCGGGACTCGGAATAGGAGTAAAATACACAAATTTGTATTGTTTTGTCACTGCCGGTGTCTGTGCATTGTGAAACAATGTCAGTAGTTTACTGTCATGAACAAATCCCTGTCACATACATTCTGTGCTCATCTGCTGTCATCTCTGTTTCACTCCGACGAAATAGTTTAAGTATTGATATAGTACAAAACATCATTGCTGTTAACCACAAAAACATTTAAATGATATATTTTAGACAACGATGATGGTCAGATCATGGGCGAACTGCTTATCTGGAGGTGAGAAACTACCGTCAAAACACACAGAAACGCAAAAACAAAAGCTTGTGTTTTTGCTAAAATATTACATTTGTTGGGCGCATTAAAACGTCCTGGAAAATTGTGGAAACCCTGACAGTCCCAACATGATCACACGGAAAGTCGGCATGCTGTTTCCGAAAGTTCCGGTACCCTAGGATCGGCATTAGTGTGCCGACTCACTGGCACGCCCTATCTCCCTTCGGACATATTTGGAACGGCTCAACAACAATTACTTTCCATCTTGGCACGACTGGTAGCGCGTTGCGTCAGTTGCATGGGAGACCACAGTTCAATCCCCAATCAAACGAGGAAGTTGTCACGTTATTATAAACAATCACGAGCGTGATAAGGAGGTTGCAGTTTTATCCCTAACATTGCATTTTGTCTCTACTAATGGCTAAGGTTAGATTTGGGTTTTGGTTTTGGTTTGGGGGGTATATTAAATAAAATTTGCATTTCTCTGCACTGTTTTACACCGTGTTCAGCTGAAAACAATTCTTAAAACTGGCCTCTGGCGACCTCTCCTGGATATAAATGGATGTCACACTTGTTTATATGCTCTGAAACACTTACCGCTTTAGCCTCTGGGGGCAGTGTTTTCAAATTCGGCCATCGTATACCGATTTCAGCTAAAGAAAAATCAGCACACACTTGCCGCTTTTTATGAGCTCAGCCTGACAGTCCACGCATACTATTCTGATGGCAAAATTTGCGCCACGTGTACTTAGTGCAAGATGTAGCAGCACGCGGAATACCAAAGTATTCTGACCTTCACTGTTTAAAGTGTCTTATGAAAAGACGTAGCGGTTTACAATGTGTATTGAAACACACTATGTTACAGATATTTTCGAGCTGCACTGTTTTTGTTGAATGAGTAGAAGTGGCTTTAGAAATACTATTAGCTAACACACAGGTAATTAGAGCACACTGAGTGTGTGTGTTATGTGTGTATACACAGGAGGAGGCTCTCATGGTAAGAGTGCTGCTTTCTGCTGCCCTCACTTGGAAAACCTTTGAGAGAGCTTGAACTGAGATTTTTGTGCATGAGGCCTGTTAATGATTTAGACTTGTGTGTGTGTGTGTGTGTGTGTGTGTGTGTGTGTGTGTGTGTGCGACAGGCAGCCAGCCGTGCTACTGTGTTTCTCGCTATTTCATATTTTATGAAAAGCAAAACTCTCCTCACGTTGCGAAGGGAGAATGTGTGAGAATGCTCTTTTGTGTTACAAGTCATGATCTATCATTACCAACATACTGTATAGATCTCAGACCTCTGGTTACTATTGTGAAATGAGCCCATTTGCAGCCCATTAGTCCATTAGCATTTATATTCTGTCAATTTAGAAAAAAAGAACTTGATTCATCACTGTAGAAACAAACAATTATGTTTAAAATAATGCACTTACTGTATATAATGGAGACACAAATCATGGCTAGTATTAACAGTGATTGTATCGGCCTTCCGGGTAAGGCTGTGGATTTTCGCATGCACTTCACTTCTACCGATCAATTTTGCTTTAAAAATTACATTAATTTACTGAGGGGGCCTGGGTAGCTCAGCGAGTAAAGACACTGACTACCACCCCTGGAGTCGCGAGTTGGAATCCAGGGCGTGCTGAGTGACTCCAGCCAGGTCTCCTAAGCAACCAAATTGGCCCAGTTGCTAGGGAGGTAGAGTCACATGGGGTAACCTCTTTGTGGTCGCTATAATGTGGTTCTTGCTCTCGGTGGGGCGCGTAGTGAATTGTGCTTGGATGCCGCGGAGAATAACGTGAAGCCTCCACACGCGCTACGTCTCCACGGTAACGTGCTCAACAAGCCACATGATAAGATGCGTGGACTGACGGTCTCAGACGCAGACACGGAGGCAACTGAGATCCGTCCTCCACCACCCGGATTGAGGCGAGTCACTACGCCACCACTTAAAACAAAAATATTTCTAAATTCAAATTACATTTCAAACTAAACGGAAATAGAATCAAAATAACAAAGTGGTTAAACAATCATATAAAACCACCTTCACAAATCCAAACATTTACCCTCTTCAAACTCTTCCACTTTTGCAGTGATTTAAAATCACTCTACAACAACAGGTGGAAAAATACCAATACAAATGATATCATAAATGCAATTGTAAATATAAACATAATAATAATAATTGAAAAAATAAACCATGACCTCTAGATAGTTTAACCCAAATCTCATACTGTGGCAAGGAGGGCGGGGCCGGGCATGCATCATCAGGCTAATCAAGCCGACGAGAAGGAATAAAGGCCGCCAGAGGTGGCAGTTCGCCAGCAATGTAACAGGGTTCAATGGAAAGGAGGAGGCGGGAACCGGACGAAGCATCAAAAGTAATGTTTTTAATGAACTTAAACACAAAGACATACAAACACAAACACATACAGGGATGTTGCCTGTAGCTCTCTCTCTCCCGAACTGATTAGCAGGAACTGAGTTTAGACTTTGCGCTGAAAACAGACGTGCTTCTGAAACGTCTTAGCGCAATGACCTATTTCTCAGGAAAATAGCAAATTGGGCTTTGCGTCACTTCATTAACATAAAATACACACACAGTTTGCGTGCATACACACACAGATAGCACAAACACTCCCACCCTGGCCTGAAAATTGCACTTGGAATTTAAGGAAATGAGAAGATGTTGCACACAGTTGTTGCATGTTGTGCTGCGCCTAGCGCGCTTACGAAAACAGAGACCCATATGTTTGTTTTTACAAACTGAGGGGCCAGTTGAAATTGTTTTCTGTGGTAATTGACAGCATGTTACTTTTGAAGCTGGTTTCCTCCACTGAAGATTTTTAGAAAGAATTTCTCAGCTCTTTTGTTCCATACAATGCAAGTGAATGGGTGCCAACCTTTTGAAGCTCCAAAAATCACATAATTCAGCGTCAAAGTAATCCATACGACTCCAGTGGTTAAATCAATGTCTTCAGAAGCGATATGATAGGTGTGGGTGAGAAACAGATCACTTTCACATTCTTCTTCTTGTGTTTTTGGTGATTCACATTCTTCGTGCATATCACCACCTACTGGGCAGGGAGAAGAATTTCAAGCAAAAAAATACATAGATATTGATCTGTTTCTCATCCACACCTATCATACCACTTCTGAAGACGTGGATTAAACCACTGGGGTCATATGGATTACTTTTACACTGCCTTTATGTGATATCTGGAGCGTCAAATTTCTGGCACCCATTCACTTTCATTGTATGGACCTACAGAGCTGAAATATTCTTCTAAAAATCTTCATTTGTGTTCTGCAGAAGAAAGAAAGTCACACACATCTGGGATGGCATGAGGATGAGTAAATGATGAGAGAATTTGCATTTTTGGGTGAACTATCTTTTATTTCCTTTTTCCTTGGTCGGATCTGGCCTCCATATGTCACAGATGTTAAGAACATTCCTTTTAAACGGTCTTTGTGTCTTTGCTCCCGTGTGGATTTTCACTGCGGTCAGCATCAGATTAACAGTCACAGCCGTAACGACTGCAGGTCAAAGTGTGTGTGAAGGACTCAGTATTCTGACTTAAACACTGATGAATTGTTACTCTTTTGTCTTAATAACTCTATGCAT
>NC_059390.1:2070000-2082500 GCF_019703515.2 Myxocyprinus asiaticus
AGATGGTGATAAAAAAATGAACATTAATTCTAATCATACATTGCAGGGATGAAGGAAGACAACTGTGCAACTTCTCTCTTGTTGTGCACTGCTGGCAGAGCGGCCGTTCTCTTAAATAGACAGTACCATTTTAGTGCTTGTTATTCATATCAATATGCATATAAATGCATATAACCAAACATGTAACGAAATGTAGTAATTATTAAGAGTTATAAATGTGTAAATACGTAAATATTTAAAGCCACGATACATTATGGAATATTAAATTTTCAGAACTCCACTGTAAATATAAAAGAATTTAACAAATAGGTTTGTGCCTCATTTATGCAGGAGTTTGGTCAATTTTATTTTATTTATTTATTTATTTATTTTTGCATAGTAGTTTTAATACAGTAGCACTTCAATTATTATTTTTAGAATGTAATTATTAAATATTTTTTATATATGTAATTTTATTATTATTAGGTTCCAAAAGTTTCAAACAGGGACAACAGATTTTATCATGATTAAAAATGCAATTGCATGACATCATATACTATCAATTGATAATACACAAGCTGAAATGCGATTAAAAGGATCCAAAGCAAAATACGTGCAATCTCTCTATTACAAAAACTGACTAGCCAATGGCGATTCTTTCTCAAACGTGTACGTAGAGGGTTGTATTCAGTGTATTTTTTATTTGTATTTTTTTGCATCTTTTTAAACATGTTTATCTTCTATTGATGTTTCATTGTGGCTCTCTTTATGATTTTGGCCTGTTATGTATGCAACAGATTCAATCTATAATAGAAATTATTTATTGTACAAAAAAATAAAAAACTGTACCTCTTTGTACATTTCTAAAGTGTAATTCTTAACTGTGATCTGGTGACAAAATAAGGTGAGTTGAAAAATTATCGGCCAGAAGTTTTTATCTCGGTGCATCCATAGTTTAGATGCCATAATGTGTGAGGAACAGGGTTAAAGTAAGTGTTTATGAACTGGAAAACTGCCGTTTTACTCGTTACTTGTGTGAAAGTGAATAAAAGTAATTGTTGCTGTAGCGCATCTAGTGTTCATTTCATTAAGCAGAAGTCTCCATTTAATCTCTTCGCTGTCTATGAAAAACATTTGAGATATTAAAAAGGTCTCAGTTGTGATTTTTTCTTTCCTGCAGCTGTATCTCTACCAGGAATGTGCTCAGGACTTCGACTCAAACGTTTGGAATGTGAGATCAGAAATGTTTAGTCTCTTGTTAATGTCAGCAGTGAAATGTTTTTACTGGAATTGAAACGTGTGAATACGTTTGGCTGAACTCTTGCAGTCACAGGACTTTAGAGGACTCCAGTCTGCTGTTTTCTTTCAGGTAGTGTTGCTGTTTTGTGTAAACAGCGTTTGAAAGCGTCTTTGATACAGGATTGTTCTGGGAAAAAACAAGTTAAGCTCAGTAGACTGCATTTGTGGCATGCTGTCGATTACCACAGAATAAAACAACAAAAATATACAATATACAGTAATGCACTTACAGTGGAAGAGGGAAAGGTGTTGCACTGGGATAAACATTATAATACACACACACACTTTGAAAGTATAGCCATAAGACTTAAACATTATACGTGTTAACATAAGACCTGCACTTTAACAAAAATGAGAGATGATGAGTCTAAATATTTTTCTGTAGTGATGGATGGCTTGTCACAGATGCTGTACAAAGAGTTTAAGTTGTATTGAACCTGGAACATTCCTTTAAGTTCTGTAGTTCTCGCATGTAATGGCCATAAATCTTCTTTGCTCAGCACAGCTCTTTGGATAAATCTGGATGGAATAATAAAGCACAGTTTAACATTCCGTACATTAATCTCTCTTTCAGCTCTGATGTAAGCAGCCGCACTCCGGGGATAAATATAATCTCATAACGCAGTGGCTTTTACAGTCATTCAAATGAAACCAATTAAAAAGCCTGCGGCTGCGCAGACCACATCCCTTGAGTGCGTCTTTACACAAGGTTTAGATCCAACTGCTCCCACCTAGCATTGAAACTGTCTGTCTCTCTCTCTGGAGGGTCAGACATTGAGGAATCGTTTAAGAAGGTTTTTGAAGAAATGCTGCATCTATAAACACACACTCTGGACACCACAGTGCAAAACAAATATCATTAAGACAGACGTGTGTATGTGTGTGTGGGATTCCTTCCGAGATTACACATTAATAATGCACTGAACAACTGAAAAATGCATTCCTAATTCAAAGATATGAATCTAATGGAGGACATATTGAAGACTTCTATTGCTGAAATTAAAGCTAAATACTATAGACTAAGCCTAACCCAAACCCTTCCCCTAAATGAAAAACACTATTTCCTTTATTTATAAATTCAATTTCCCAAATGAGGACGTCCCCAGAGGGAGGTTTTGTCAGATTTAGATCACATAAAAGTAAACACACACATACGGGTCTCTGAAAAATAGGGTTGTCTAAGAAATTGATTCCCAATTACGTCGGAAGGTACGTGCTCAGGTTCCAGGTTCTCATTATCCATTCTTAAAACCCCAAGATCAATCTTTTAAAAAAACTCATTTAAGAAGGTTGGTTTGACTCGTCCATGTAATGTGATCAAAGACGAGATCCACTCAATCCATTTGTCATCAATAATGTCTCTTTTAATATCCTTTCTGTACTTTACATTCAGTTATTGACAAAAATAAACATTTAATTGCAATAAATATGTCGTGCGACTCAAAACAAAATGCGGAACTGCCACTGAAATAGATCAGATAAAATTGCTGGTTTTCTTAAAGAAACTTTACCGTTATAGTGTTTGTTCAACATATCAGTGTAAATAGTACAAATTGTGCATGCAAACAATAAACATGCAGGCCTTACTATATATATATATATATATATATATATATACTAGGTGTGTCAAAAAATATTGTATCGTATTGTATCGTACGATACACTCACTATACAATACAATATATATCGTATGATACGACGCTCACTATACAATACCATATGTATCGTACGATACGACGCTCACTATAAAATACCATATGTATCGCACGATATGACGCTCACTATACAATACCATATGTATCGTACAATACGACGCTCACTATAAAATACCATATGTATCGCACGATACGACGCTCACTATACAATACCATATGCATCATACGATACGACGCTCACTATAAAATACCATATGTATCGCACGATACGACGCTCACTATAAAATACCATATGTATCGCACGATACGACACTCACTATATAATACCATATGTATCGCACGATACGACGCTCACTATAAAATACCATATGTATCGTACGATACGACACTCACTATACAATACCATATGTATCGCACGATACGACGCTCACTATAAAATACCATATGTATCGTACGATACGACGCTCACTATACAATATCATATGTATCGCACGATACAACGCTCAATATAAAATACCATATGTATCGTACGATACGACACTCACTATACAATACCATGTGTATCGTACGATACGATGCTCACTATACAATACCATATATATTGTAAGATACGACGCTCACTATACAATACCATATGTATCGTACGATACGACGCTCACTATACAATACCCTATGTATCGAACGATACAACACTTACTATACAATACCGTATGTATCGTACAATACGACGCTCACTATACAATACTATATGTATCGTACGATACGACTCTTACTATACAATACCATATGTATCGCACGATACGACACTCACTATATAATACCATATGTATCATACGATACGACGCTTACTATACAATACCATATGTATCGCACGATACGATGCTCACTATTCAATACAATATGTATCGTACGATACGAAGCTCACTATACAATACCATATGTATCGCACGATATGACGCTCACTATACAATACCATACGTATCGCACGAAACGACGCTCACTATAAAATACCATACGTATCTTGCGATAAGACACTTATTATAAAATACCATACGTATCGTGCGATAAGACACTTATTATAAAATACCATCTATATCGCACGATATGACGCTCACTATACAATACAATATGTATCGTACGATACGACGCTCACTATACAATACCATATGTATCGTATGATATGACGTTCACTATACAATACCATATGTATTTTTACTTAAGCCGCTTAATTATACTGGATTAATTCTACATTTTCAAGAATTTCAGCTTTTAATAAAACGTAAATAAAAATTGCTATCTCCAGACGGTTACACTATTTTTACATTTTTTTTACTTTAAGCCCGAGAAAAATATCAAAATTACTTTGAACTCAGAAATTGAAATCATGTTCATCACAGTAGAGGAGTATCGAAGGAATTGTTTAGTTTAACTTGCATTTTTAATTTATTTTTCAACAGCTTAACAAATCAAGTAATGACCCACATAGTTTTATTTAAATGAGGCATGCCATAGACTTCTATTGTTTATATATAAAGCTAAAAAGCTAATAAGAATGACTATAGACTAACCTAAAACCTAACACAGTGAAGTGACTAGCAATTAAAGCTCATGTTAGTTAGCTCCGCCCACCGTAAAATCTCACTGGTCCAAAATCATGCTTCACTTAACTTTATAATGAACATCAAATATGTTTTGATTGGCTGTGATGATGCTTTGGACATGGTGTAACCCTACCCCTTTAAATAAAACTTTTAACTTTTTTAGAATTTAAAACAAGTATTATATTATGCCTGAATTATGTTTTTCCAATTGAATCAAAACAAGCAAGTACAACCCCCCCTGCCGAATCGTTAAATTCCCTAACAATTCACATCCCTAGTCTCGAGGGATAAGCAGGAGTCTGATAACGTCACGGCCCGTTTTCATCACTCAATTAAAACTGCCCTTGTTGACTTTTTCCTCGAGGAGCGGCTCTTATCTCGAGGTGAGCGAGTCAACGCTACCACTGGAATAATTGAAATAGAATACTCTCATCTTTAATGATAATCATCACTTCAGAGGTCACCTGACCAAGTATTAAACCCCATGAGTTCAGGAAACTGCTTTAATAAACGGTCTTTCTAGACTTTGTGCTCCATTCACTTTTATTCATACAAATGCCTTAAAAGTGTTAGTGAACTCTGATCTGTGAATTCATTGAGCAAAAAGTCCAATCCAGGATCTAAATGTCACAGATTGATCTCTTGCCTCAGTACAAAGAACACAAACTTCTTAGCAGCATGGTTTACGGTGTTGAGGGAAAGTGGGGTAAACAGTATATTTGGACGTTTTAAATTAATTTTCGTTTTTATGTATAATTTACAATTTAAAGCTGAAGTATGTATGTTTTTCGGCGTTGCAGTGCTTTCTCGTATCCCACTTTAGTATGCTGTAATCCATTCATGTGTTAATTTCCTTGAAAACTGTATACATTGTGTCTCAGTGGTGCTATAAAAATTCCTGTTTGTTTTGAGCAACCCATCCAGCCCATGGCGTGAGTTAGGGGCGGGACTATCTTTTTGTTTGATTAACCCTTAACGGGTGCATAGCTGTTTGAAAACAATGTTTATTTTTGCATTTAATTTTTTTTGGGTGGCGCAGAAATTACACACTTCAGCTTAAATCAGTCATACATCACATGTGACATCATGTGCTTGTTACACATATTCTTTGCAAAGTCCGAAATAATTTTGCATGCTTAAAATCTGGTAGGACCACAACCTCAGATGAGTTTGTGTTAAGGGGATTTTGTAGCATTTTACTTTTTCCCTGAAGTCCAATTATAGGGTACAATGGGGCTAAATGGTTACCCTTTATTATTTTTAATTTTTAATTTATTTTATTATTTTTTATCCCAAACTAAATAGCAGTGAAAACTACCATAGCACTTTCCCAAACACCTGTTTGTCATTTTGCATTGTAAAATTTTCCTGATCCATGTCCAGATCATTGCGTACAATGTCTAAAGGTTGATTTTTAGGTCATTTGATCTAACATTTAATAACTTAAAAAAACATTGAAAATATACTGTAAGGTAGATTATAATTTTTGAATATCACATAGTTTTTAGTATGGAAACCAAACTTTGTGAGTTTGTCAAAACTATCAAAATACACATAATAAATTTTTTTCAGATTTTTAAATAAACTTTTTTAAGAGATATAACCACTTTTGTGTTCGCAGGTCAATTTTGACCCTGGCATCAACTGTGACTTTACACATATTATGTTGATTCTTTTGTTCATATATGAATTCGATTTGTTCTTATAAACACTTTACTTAAATTTAGAGTCTTTCTCATACTCTCACACACTTTTTTTGTCTCCCATTGGGACTGAATCTTGCTTACAAACATGCACACACACATACAGTCACACACAGACACACACACACATTCCTGCACAAAACAGACATGACAGATGTAACAAACATAACAAAAAAGTACTACTATCTAAAGGGGGTTTGGCGAGAACAAAAGTTAATGCACACATTCGTCTAAATAGGGCTTGGAAGAGGAAATTGTCCATATTTTACTCTGTAGCCATCTGATGATGAACCAGCTTACATCACACTCACGCAATAACATTCAGCAGTTCATGAGAAAGATTTTGTAAAGACGTATTAATGTTGTACAGTTGTTTTGATGATGTTTAGTTGAAAAAGAATACGTTGGTTTCATAACTTTTAACCACCAAGTTGTATTGATCAGTTATGAGTAATTGGAAATTCATGCAAATGACTAGTAATTCTCACATTAGATGCTAATATACATTTTATATTGTGTTATATTTAAAAAAAAAAAATCACAGAAATCTTGATTAAAAAAATATCTTCACATGCGTCACATATTTTGAAATGTCAATGTCAAATGTCGTATTTGCATAAGTTATAACTATTGCCCTTATATCTATACCATATCACTATAACCCCCCACACCTGGGGTAAAATGCCCCCTCGCCACCTTAATAATAAAAAATAAAAAAAATAATTAGCTATTATTTCTTTTCACATCGCTCATGTTGCCCCATTAATATTCAATATAAAGAAATTAATTTTTTCAATAATGACACATTTTGCAACATATACAGTCTGTTAGTCAACCATTAGTCTGCTTTAAAACCAAAGGTTTGCTTGGAAAGCTGTTTATGAAGGTAAAATAGTGCCTAAATGATTTTCAAGCACAGTGTAAGAATGATTTCACATATAGTCTGTTTTTAAATGACCCAAACCCAGTTCAGTTAAAGTGGACCAAAAAGGGAACCAGCTGCAAATGACCTCAGTGCTTTTTGTGTTCGCAATGTAAGTGGACTTAAAAGAGGACCCAGTTTCTTTTTTGGTGTGATCTCAGACCCTTTGATGTTCACACTACAACTCCTTAAGAACTCAGACCCCATGGCAGTCACGATTATGACATTTGACCATACATATTGTGATCATGATGATAAATTGTCATACTTCTTAAAGTGTATGTGTGTGTTTTGCTGTTCATAACACCCTTTCTTTGCTTGCATATCACTGATTGCAGGTTTGCAATGTTTTTGGTTGTTTAGGTGCATACACAGTGCCAAAAGTGTAAGCACGGAAAAAAGGAAGTCAGAAGAATGCACACCAAATTGATTTTGTGTTAATATGCAATTACAGATTCACAACACATCAACTGCACTAATGCAAAGCATTAAAGTATTGCTTATCATTTCTTTCTAATGCTTGAAACTTTGCAAAACGTTCTGTGTGCATGCAAAACAAATTTCGCTTGCAATTTAATTTACACTTTCACAAATTTCACTCTGCGCATGCAAATCATTTAGGCACTATTTTACCTTCATACTATTCACCCGAGTGCTCTTCAGTGTAGGAACATTTTGTGGGTTAATGAGGTGACATTGGGATTCATTAGCATTTTCCATTTCACAACAGTGGCGCAGTTTTTAGTGCAGGGCATTGCCATGGCAACTTCTGTTCCACAACATCCTGCTCTGGGACAGAATAGTGGTGTGTACTGGTAAAGGCCTGGCGCTCCTATCCAGAAGGTTGCTGGTTTGGTTTTTGCATGGAGTGAGTCATTATGCCCTTGAGCGAAACACCTCACCTCAGGTTACTAAAGAGGAACTGAACCTATGAGATAAAGTAATCAATCTGTTCTGTGACAACATCAACAATCTGTTTTGGGTTTCGGAAGTTCAGAATGAGTCATTTTTGCAGCTTAGTTTCAACAAATACTATATTTTACCCTCAAAAGATTAGGAAAATTAAATGTTTTCAAAATACAACCCCTTTAAACGTGCATTGGAAGCTGTGAAAAACCAGGACTAGTCTTCAGAGAGATGAGAGAGAGAGGGCAAGGTCGGGGTCTGGGGATTGCTCTGCGAGACATAATTAAATCAACAAAGAAAGATTTGCAGGGAGCAGCCCTTTAAAATTAAAATTTCTTTTCTGCAAGACATTACGCAGCAGGGTGGATTCCTAATAGACGTGTGGCTGGAAATCAGGGTTAACCAGAGGTCTTCTGTTTAGACCACAGACAAATAACACAGTTATTGAACAGAGACATTATTTTAGAATTAGGTTTTCGGGGGCCTGGGTACCACCCCTGGAGTTTGCTAGCTTGCTAGTTCGAATCCCAGGGTGTGCTGAGTAACTTCAGCCAGGTCTCCTAAGCAACCATACTGGCCCAGTTGCTAGGGAGGGTAGAGTCCCATGGGGTAACCTCCTTGTGGTTGCTATAATGTGGTTCGTTCTCGGTGGGGCGCGTGGTGAGTTATGCGTGGATGCCATGGTGGAATAGCGTGAAGCCTCCACACGCGCTATGTCTCCATTGCAACATGCTCAACACGAGGAGGTTACCCCATGTGACTCTACCCTCCCTAGCAACCGGGCCAATTTGGTTGCTTAAGAGACCTGGCTGGAGTCACTCAGCACGCCCTGGATTCGAACTCGCGACTCCAGGGGTGATAGTCAGTGTCAATACTCCCTGAGCTACCCAGGCCCCCTGGTGTGTTTCTTTTTAACAAATTAGTGCTTTACCAGTTTTGTTGTGATAAATATTATTTTAAGAATTAAAAACAAAACAATAAAATAGCATTCTTATTATTTAGCAAGTTGTTAGGCTCAATCTCAGCATGCCTGTAGGAAACACTGTAAAATGCCAGCCTGATCTCACATAAAAATCGGCAAGTGTGTGCCGATTTTTCTTTAGCCGAAATCGGTATCCGTTGACCGAATTTGAAAACACTGCCTCCAGAGGCTAAAGCGGTAAGTGTTTCAGAGCACATAAACAAGTGTGACATCCATTTATATCCAGGAGAGGTCGCCAGAAGCCAGTTTTAAGAATTGTTTTCAGCTGAACACGGTGTAAAACAGTGCAGAGAAATGCAAATTGTATTTAATCTACCCCCCAAACCAAAACCCAAATCTAACTTTAGCCATTAGTAGAGACAAAATGCAATGTTAGGGATAAAAATGCAACCTTCTTATCACGCTCGTGATTGTTAATACAAACGTGATTACTTCCTCGTTTGATTGGGGATTGAACTGTGGTCTCCCATGCAACTGACGCAACGCGTTACCAGTCGTGCCAAGAGGAAAGGTAATTGTTGTTGAGCCGTTCCAAATATGTCCGAAGGGAGATGTCAGTGAGTCAGCATACTGTTGCCGATCCAAGGGTACCGGAACTTTCAGAAAAAGCATGCCGACTTCCCGTGTGATCATGTTGAAAATACGGCCGCATTAGACTGAAATGAAAAGGCAACACACGATCACGCAGACTAACAGCCAGAAGGTATGACAGATTAAATCCGATGTCTGACTTCTAAGACTTTATGGATTTTATGGTTCCAGAGGGATGGAGAGCTCTAGGTTTGTTCTGGGTAGAGGTGGTGTCAATTATTTGGTTGAGTTCCGGGGTTTGGTTGTGATATGGCTGACAGCTGAGCATTCTGGTGTGCTTGTGGTCTAATAACGGCTGTTTTCTGGGGATATGGGGGACAAAGGAGACTTTTGGCAAGTGAATTTTGGGCCAATTCTGGACCGTAATTCCAACCCGATCTCACAAGAATTCATCTCAGTAGTATGAGGTGGCAAATATGGGTGGGTAAAAATATAGATTTTCTGATGCGTCGCAGACTTCATTTGAATGATTTCGATATCGATCCTGAAATCCCATGATCGATCTTTTACTCTGTGTGCAACCAAAGTCCTACAATGAGAAGAAATCACTCGCATTAGCAACCAAATTT
This sequence comes from Myxocyprinus asiaticus, assembly GCF_019703515.2. Classification (NCBI taxonomy): domain Eukaryota; kingdom Metazoa; phylum Chordata; class Actinopteri; order Cypriniformes; family Catostomidae; genus Myxocyprinus; species Myxocyprinus asiaticus. The sequence goes on from NC_059390.1 coordinate 2,080,208, forward strand.
TGAGCGACGTGACTATGTATATATTTGGTTTGTCTTGTTCTGTGTAATGTGTGTCCAAAGACGAGATCCACGCAATTCATTTGTCATTGAACAATGTCTCTTTTAATATCCTTTTTGTTCTTTATAGTCAGTTGTTGGTCAAAAACAAGAAAAAAGGAACATTTAATTCTCATTTAAAGACACTCTTTACAGTAGTACAAGGTGGCGTATTTGTACCAATTCGTATGAATTAATTCGTATGAAATCAGGTTATACACTCACCAATGAGAGACACTTCTCTCATGTCCTTGTAGTTCCCAATGTGGCGTTTGTTCCGTGTTAATCCAAAACTGGGTTTCGTACATTTAACCCCTAACCCAAACCTCATTCTTAAACCTAACCATAGAGTGTAACACCTTACCCTTCCCAGAGCGTAAACATAAGCATGATATTAATGTTAAAAGCCCTGATGTGTTAAACAGATGAAAGTGCCACTTATTTGATTGGTTGATGTATAAGTATGAAGTCGTACATATTTGTCACCTCTTAGTATTGTGATGAATTCTCATGAGACTACATGGTTTATAATTCCATGTAGTATTTGGGCCAAACTCACTGCCGAAATGTTGCCAAATTCGGCCCAACGCTATTTTGCTATCTGAGCTGCCCATTAATAAGACCCGACCGAATCAATCAGTCGGCAGTGTCAAATTGTACGCCTCAACCCAATCCAAAACCGCACACTCTCATTTTATTTACTTACTGAGCAAGTATACAAAACTGCAAATAAAATATTTATAAAATAATTATTAATTCATTAATAATTCCATACAAACGTTTTGTTCGAGTCAAAGAAGATGCGGAAAAGTACAGTAGATAAACAGTACTTCGCTTCTGATTATAAACATGAACATTGCTTTTATAGTAGCATTTCATCTGGAAGTATGTATCAAAAACATACCTGACGGATGAAGAATGAGCAAAATAAAAATAAAAAAACATTTAAACGGTCCACACGCATATCTAGAGACATGTGGATGATCTCTTTTGACTTGGGCCAGTGAGCAACAACGTTGCAATCATTAAGTTGTTCCCTAGCAACCGCCTAGCAACACCCTAGTAACCACCCAGAACACCCTGACATTGCATAAACGTAAACAAGTATAAAAAATAATTTATAAATATTAATTTATAACATTTATATATTGTTGTGGAGAATCTAACGGCATTTCAACCAAATTCAAGATTAAGATTAGTTCTCCCACTGTATTGAACTATTAAATAGGTCAAAATAAGTCCGACATAAACCTGAAATTACAGTGTAAATAAAAAACTGCTGGCAGAGCTGGACAGTAGTTCTGCGTACGACTGCTAGGAAATGCTGATGGTGTTTTGCATTCTGAGAAATGCTGCATTAGATGTCATTCAGTTTGTAAATGATTCAAGGAGACTGAGGAAGCCGAGCTAGGACACAATTCATACAGATAACACACACTTGCACACCCACACACACTCTCATGCACACAATTGCAGCTAATACCTCACTTCCTGAGAATTAATCAACGAGACAACAATATCGCATCAGTATGCAGAGAGCACGCGGTGACCAGCAAACAAAACTGCGCATTCTTGAGCCATGTCGCGCGTTTGTGGTGGGATTAATCCGCCGTGCTGTGCATTTATCTGCGATGCTCAGAGACCCAGGTGTGCGAGAGTTCTGCGTATGTCTGATAACTCTTGCCATTGTCCAGCCTCACGCGGTGTGATGGCACCTATCCACCCAGGGAACACTAAACTGTTAATATAAGCACAAACTCTTTAGAGACCTCCAGGGCCATTGTGCATTGAAGCATGGCGGAGTGTGTGTGTGTGTGTGTGTGTGTGTGTGTGTGTTAGTGTGTTTTGCTCTCCGGTTCTGGGTGAAACTCTACAGATATGCTTTTGAAAAGCTGAAATTCTCATTTTGGAAAAGCTGATCTCAGTGAAGCACCAAGACAGCAACTTCTCTGATTAAACTTTCTGCCTGGATCAGCACTTTCTACAGCACATTGATATATCTGCACTGAAACACAGACAGTGAAGTGGGTTTTCAGTTTTATAGTGGCCCAAAAAGTATCTGGACACTTCAGGAATAAATGACCCAAAAATGAAAATTCTCTCATCATTTACTCACCCTCATGCCATCCCAGATGTGTATGAATTTCTTTGTTCTGCTGAACACAAATGAAGATTTTCAGAAGAATATTTCAGCTCTGTAGGTCCATGCAATGCAAGTGAATGGTGACCACAACTCTGAAGCTCCAAAATGCACATA